>NW_010552557.1:0-23445 GCF_000687285.1 Phaethon lepturus
AACCTAGTGTTTCTGTGATTCTGTGATTTCAGGATATGGAAGAAATCAAACTTGAATTAAACAAAGGAACAGACAGGTGAGGGGAGCAAGAAGCGTTAGCAATGTTTCTCTTCATAAGGATACCCTGGCAACTACAGTTAACTTATACAACATGTTACTGTGGATGTTAAAGTTGCGTATTTCTGCATTAAAAACCCAAATTTCAGCACACAAGTACAGGAAGCATGCAGTAGATGTATCAGTAGCAACACAGCATGACAAATGTTCATGCTGTCAGAGCTGGGAAGACATCTCAAATGGCACACACCCATGGGATTCGGCTGTGTTTCCTTTGGATAGAGCCTCCACACACTTGGCAAGAAGGATCAGCAAACCTCAGATGAACTACTATACAAGTAGAAGAACCTATGTAGCTTTGTCATGCCAATTCCATGGTTTGTTTTTTTTCTCTCGGATTCTGCCATGCATATTTTCACTGAAGGTAGGAGCTTGTTTATAAAGTCTTATTCCCTTATTTTGACAGTACAAAGCAGGTGTCATTCCCACATGTGCACACACCATGGTTAAAGTCATAGGCATGTCTTCTGGTTTGAGCAAAAACCAAGCTAGCAACTACATGCTGCAACCCAGAATTCCTCATGCCTTTGTTGTCCATTATATGAAGACCCAAAAATGATGTTCCCTACACCCACATCACAACAGAATTTTATTCTGGTCTTCTATGATCCCATAAGGTTTTCAAAAATAACATTAAAAGATAACACGCTAACTTGTTTGTAGCAAGGTACTTTCAATAAACTCTCCAGGTCCACCTTCAAGGAATGGGCACCTTTTCTGGTGAGCCTAATGGAAACAAATTGTGAAAATAATCAAAGATGTTAATGATATTAAAGTTAATTAGTTATCTTCACACTATGCTACAAAGTTTCACAGCGAAGGGGAATCTTTATATACTGTTCTTGAATTTAACCCATTTACAGTTTGCCAGATTGATTTGAACTCTGCAGCAACCTTACACTGAATTACCCGGAACCTATGAGCTGTTGTATTTATAAATGAGAATTGAGTGTCGTCAATTTGTGAATTGCAATTCCTTCACATATTCCATTCTTTCTAGGGTGAAGTAAACTGTTTCCAGCATTAATTATTTCAACGTTCTGCATCAGCTCAGTAAGAAATTTGGCCTTTATTACAATAACTTATATTGACATACCACTTATGTGGCAACAATTTCTAAACAACTCTTCCAGTGTCCAGTTATTTGACATTCAGGAATACCTTGAGGAAGAGAAATTTTTATTTAGCAACCCTTAATAAAACAGTTAATACAAAATTTCTTTTTTATGAATTTTTTTAGTTGCTTTTTGAACTAACAAAATTTTCAACATCCACAGTGGTCAAGAGACAAACTGTATTATGCAGTCCATAGGTCAATGCATTAATGGAAGCACAGGTATAACTGCTGCTACTTGGGGGAAAAAAAGAAGTAAAATAGAGAACAGTTGGATTACTACATACCCTTTTCTTCCCTTTAAGTAATCTAATGCATATTTAGACATGCAGAAGTCACTTTAAAATCTCCAGAATATAAAAACAATGTCCACTGCATCTCTTGTTAACTGTGATTATGACCTATTTAATAGTATATAAACGTGTCTAGTTAAAACCGATAAAATAGATACTGTTCTTGCCTACAGTCTACTGAAGCAGAGTTAAGGTTCATCTTCATGGACTTCCCGACACCCAAAGTGCTTTGAATGTTTCACAGAGTTTTGTACACCAAGTACTTCAGTAAATCAAATTTCACCTAAGTGATATTTATTTTTCATACCTTTCTTCCCCAGTAATTTCTGCTAAATAGAATTCTCCCTCCCCAATTTGCTTCCTCTCAGAACTTATTAGTCATGCATATTAAAGGATAAGAAAAGTAAGAATTTGTTTATTTTATGCAATCACCTGAGAGCAACACTCCCAGCACAAATCAAGCCTCAGGTTAAAGTTGTGCTATTAGGACCAGTAAAAACTAAGCATTATTTCAATTGTAGTTGCTGGAAAATATCAGTGTTATTTCTTCTGAGAGATTTGTAATGTAATGAATGAAAGTAATTTTATCAGTCTGTAGCCACACATACAATTCATGTTCTGCAGAATGATAGCCCCGAATAGCAACCTCAGTAAAGCCAAACATTAATAAAAAACCTCCGCTTTATGCTTTCCAGAAAGCAGACACTACACTGACATCAAAACAGCAACTTTAAAACTGGAGGCCAAAGGGATTATTGTGTAATTTTACATCAAGTTACACACTGTCTGTGCACACAGTATTATTTTTCTTAATCAAGGTTGGTGTCATTTTCCTATACTTTCCAGTATGTTACATTTCAACAGTGATTAATATCATTAGACCTGAGGACTGAGGGCCAGAGAGTAGGAGTCTGTGGCAGTGGCACAACTATAACTTTAGAAAACAAACTGAAACATTTCTAGTGAAATATTTTGTCAGCAAAGATTAAGAGACCAGATTTGCTTTTGACAGTAAGTTGACCCCTTTTTCCAACTAAAATTTGACTTTACATTAACCTCAAAACGTAGGCACAGGGGAAAGACATCATTACTTTTCCATAGCAGAAAACTACGACAAAACTTGCAAAGTTACCCCTTCTAGGAACAAGTGTATCTTAGTAAGGGGTGGGAAGGCATGCAAAAATAGCTTGTTAGAATTTCTGCTACAGGTAGATTTTATCTGGGTGATTACAGAGGACTAGATTTTATGAACCTATGTTTATAGGTGTTTCACAGCCAAAGGATCATGAATCAGTTCTTGTTGACAGCCTAATTATACTCACTTGCAGATTTTTACAGGGGCAACAGCTAGTTGGAAAAGACTTCTAGGGTCCAGATAGTATACTTGAACACCAATCCCACTAGTAAATACCTTATTGCCAAGGGCTTACTCCTATTTTAAAAGTAAAAAAAGAATCTTCAGGTTTCTTTTAAGAATTTATTGCTGCATATCTCACTCTTTTCCAATCAAGGTCAGCACTGATTCTGTTGTTGGTATCACATGTTTTCTGATAGAGAAAAAAATTTGGGGGAAAAAAATCCCAACCCCATCAAAAAAAAAACCAACCCCAAACATCCTTTTTATCCAAATAGTCATTAAAATGAACAAACAAAACCTCAAAAGTCTCTTTTGGCTGGGTAAGTGTGACCCTTGCAACTAACTCTATAGTTGCAGTACCTTTCTGGAGCAATATCTTTCATGTTTATTAACTCTGTTTGTAGACTATGCGTAATTGCCAAGATGCTAATAATGAGAATCTGTGACAAAAAAAAAAAAAAAACAAACAACAAAAAACCCCCAAAAAACAGTAAGCAAGTCACTATTTGGTAAAATTTCAGTTTTATGCTTTCTTAACATTTTCTGCTCCCTAAGCTTCATTTATATGCTTGCCCCACCTCATTTCTTCATCATATATAGCTAGTGAATAAGAGAATCTTTTATTTTACATTATTAGCATGCCTGCTCACATACTCAAAAATACAATGCTTGTAGTATTTGATGCAGTAAAAAAAAGCATATTCCATAGTTTACAGTCCTTGAGCATTGGAAAATACTCAGTGCTTTCCCCTATGGTTCATAATCTCTTCCTTTGTCATTATGCCTTTGCTTTTTTCCTCTTTCAGCCACTTTTCTGGGGTACTTAAGGGGAAAAGAGTTGCCAAGAGAGGAAGAATGAACAAACAACCAACCAAAAACCAAACCAGGACCACAATTAAAATAAAGGATATCTCCAGGGTTTCACAAAGTGTAGTTTCAGTTACCAGCAGGTGACCAATTATCCTGTAAAATAAGGAGTAGAACAGATTTGATCTTTATTCTCCTTTGAGGAATCCCTGCAGAAAATGATGACCTCTATGTTTAAGGTTTTGCTTTTTAACCATTCTATAGAATTTAAATAGATATTTACCCACTCAGAATTCTAGAGAATGATTAAGAGTCTTGATGAGACTTTAATAGAGTCTCAGATTACAAATTTGATGACTTCTAATGTGTTTTGCTAGGACACATTTGATTTCATTAGTCTTACATCAAAGCCTACCTCCCACCTCAATAGTCACAAATCAGGCTGCCAAGCGCTAGAAAAATAAGACATTTTCTCAGAGGCAGAGACATCAAAGAAAGAGTAAATAGGCATTTTCATTCAACCTTATGTCTTTCTAACCAGTTGTGTCCACAACATTGAAGATAACTGGTAGCTTAAAAAATCATCCTGAGAAACTATCCATGATTTTCATGCTAAATTGAAGTTATACAGGTGTACAATGAAGCTACACAACCTAAAATATTAGTTGTCCTAACAGTGATTAAGGTTACATTATCTCTAATATTCATACTGCTAAAGTTTTGAAGACTTCAGGTAGGTTAAAGTTAACATCTTCACCCTACCCAGTAAGCCAGTGAATTTTATGAGCATTTGCATCACGTAGTCTCAGCATGAAATTCCTTTTAACAAGCAGGCAGACATACGTATCAGTTTAAACCAACAGAAAGATATACTTCCCCATTTCACTAGGAAGTTCAGCTGCTGAGAGCCAAGGTGACAGAGATAAGGAACCATAAGATATCGAATTAAGATAGTGTCTTTCCCACTTCCTTCCCCTCACCACAGGCCTTTTCCAACTACAGGCTGGAATCACAGAATCATTAAGGTTGGGAAAAACCTTAAAGATCATCAAGTCCAACTGTTAACCCAACACCACCATGCTCCCTAAACCATGTCTCGAAGTGCCACATCCACATGTTTTTTGAACACTTCCAGAGATGGTTACTCTACCACCTTTTGAACACTTCCAGAGATGGTTACTCTACCACCGTTCCAATGCTTGACCACTCTCTCCGTAACAAAATTGTTCCTAATATCCAATGTAAACCTCCCCTGGTGCAACTTGAGGTCATTTCTTCTCGTCCTATCACTAGTTACTTGGGAGAAGAGACCAACATCCACGTCACCACAACCCCCTTTCAGGTAGTTGTAGAGAGCAATAAGGTCTCCCCTCAGCCTCCTCTTCTCCAGATGGAGCAACCCCAGTTCCCTCAGCCACTCCTCGTTAAGACTTGTGCTCCAGACCCCTCACCAGATTTGTTGCTAAGCATGAGCAACCTGCAGCAACCAAACAGCACCTTGATAGTAAGTTTGTGACAAGTTGCAATTGCATTCTGCAGATACAGAAAGAAATATAAGAAATGCTATTAATTTATCTAAAGGAGATAAAGAGAAGTGTGAGCCCCAGCCAGCTAATATTCATTGATATTCCCGACCTGCTAGGCACAGTGTTACTGGGCCTTAGGAGTGTGGGGCTGGTGATGTCAAGTCAGAATGAAGTGAGTAGCATGTTATTTTTGCACTAGGGACACAGGCTGGTGCCTCTTGATAGTCCTAAACAGTTTAAATAGGCAAAATACCAAGACGGAATTTTGTGATATTCTGTATATGAGAACTATGACACATAAGAGCAATTTTTTGCTATACTCCCCACATATGTTCTTCATATGTATCTTCCTGCATTTTCCACACTCACCGCATTTGAAAGCCTTCTGTTGAAGTTTCTACAATCCAAAATTACATCATATTCCACCCCCACTCTCCCCCTTTTTTTTTTGGTGTGCCATCCACAGATTCCACACTCCTGGGCTGAAATAATTATTGAATCAGATGATGCTAAATACAGCACTCATATCCTCAAGATGCTGTTCTGACAGTATCTCATTAAAGACTCAGTTTAGCACATCACTTATTTCGTATATACATTAGCTTCTTGAAGACATGAGGGCATGCATTCTGACATGCCCAAACTCTCTTTCCCACCTCCCGGTATGGTTGGCATAGCTTGACTACTGGGATAATTTTAGTTATCTCGATTTTGTTTTATCTTGATTTTATTTCATAGTCACAGACAGTCAGTGAGACAAGCTAAACAGGCCACTTCTCTCCAGAGGGACTGAAGATAATGAAAGCTTGAAGAAAGTCTTTGTCAACTCTTTCTTCTTCAGGATTTGCCTGTATCAGAAATAGCGTGGCCAGCAGGAGTAGGGAAGTGATTGTGCCCCTGTACTCGGCACTGGTGAGGCCGCACCTTGAATCCTGTGTTCAGTTTTGGGCCCCTCACTACAAGAAGGACATTGAGGTGTTGGAGCGTGTCCAGAGAAGGGCAACGAAGCTGGTGAGGGGTCTGGAGCACAAGACTTATGAGGAACGGCTGAGGGAACTGGGGTTGTTTTGTTCAGTCTGGAGAAGAGGAGGCTGAGGGGAGACCTTATCGCTCTATACAACTACCTGAAAGGGGGTTGTGGCGATGAGGGTGTTGGCCTCTTCTCCCAAGTAACCAGCGATATGACGAGAGGAAATGGCCTCAAGTTGCGCCAGGGGAGGTTTAGATTGGATATTAGGAAAAATTTCTTCACTGAGAGGGTGGTCAGGCATTGGAACAGGCTGCCCAGGGAGGTGGTGGAGTCGTCATCTCTGGAAGTGTTCAAAAAACGAGTGGACGTGGTGCTTCAAGACATGGTTTAGGGAACAGGGTGGTGCTGGATTAATGGTTGGACTTGATGATCTTGAAGGTCCTTTTCAACCTTAGTGATTCTGTGATTCTGTGATTTTCCCCTCTATGACAGAGTTTGTAGCACTTGGATGATGGATGAGTTATGGCCTATAGTACAGAGATAGCATGGAAACTATCCAGTAAACTTGGTAACTGGAAACTGCCCTGACAACCAGAGGGAGAGGGCAATGACCATGGTGGGGAACATGGAGCACTTCAGTGTTCCTGCAATATTTATCATGAGGATTTACTTGAACCTGGTGCCAAGTCTACAAGTGCATCAACAGGACCTCAGCTGTCCCAGTCTCACCCAGGACCTATACCCACCAGATCTCAGCTTACAGTTCTTGCCTGACAAAAAAAAAAAAACCACAGTGGAAAGTCACGATAGATGACTGGTCAGTTATACATGCCATGATTCCTAGAAGATATCAATCAAGGGAAAAAACCAAGTTCTTCTGCCACTAGTTGTACTCGAGAACAAATGCACTGAAATTAATTTTCAAGAAAGTTGAGTTTTAGGAAGAGAACAAAACAACTTTGTGTTTTCAAGGTGACGACTTTTCTCTAAAATATGTTTGAACTGCAGTGGCCTCTAGAGTATTATTCAAATCATATTAAATGTGGAGCATACAACTATAAAGAGATGGTTCTGTGACACTGAGTTTGCAACCTCAGGATAAGAGAAGCAAACATAATCAACAAAGCTAAGGTAGAAAAAAGGTGTCAAGGATAGAAGAAAGGTGGGTACAAACAGGACAATAAGCAATTTTCACAGCATATGCCTACTTTTCTGCTGGTACATAACAAAATCACTTCAAAGTTACTTTTAAAGTGGAAAGGAAAAGAAAAACTCCTTTGAAGCTCCCCTCCTAAGCCTTCTTTTAGTCCTACTGCAGCCTTCCTTACTCTTCAAAGGGGTTTTCCTCAAGGGGTTTGGCTAAACAATTCAAACACTTTGGTGCAGTTTATTCTGACTGCGGGAGTTTTTACAGATTTCAGGTAACTGCAGATAAGAGCCTAGTAGGATTCTGAAGAGCTGCTAAGCCTCTAACTGCAACCTCAAGTGTCCAAGTCCTTTAAACTCTGGCCCAGGATCAGAGGCTCTTAAACTTGAGTTGGACAAAGTTACCTAAAGTGATATTTAGCATGTCAAATGACTGGATGGCTTTTCAACAGCAATAAACTCCCACAGATTCTATCATCATCACTTAGCTCAAAATTTATCTCAACTTTTTTTTAGCCCTATGAAATCCATCTATAAAATGAGAATTCTTTTCACCTGTAAAAAACCTAACCCTAAAGCAATATACTTGTGCACCATACATGACAATATTGTTAAACTGTGCATTTCCTCCTTGCCCTTTAGTTTGCCCATTGGGTCTCCACTCAGCCATGCCGGTCTTTTGCCTTCCTTTCATGATTTCTTACACTTGGGGATCGAGAGTTCTTGTGCTCTATAAAAAGAGTCTTTAAAGACCTGCCAGCTCTGTTCTGCTCCCTTTTCCCTGAGTGCGGTTTCTATTGACTAACTCCCCAAAGATCTGGAAGTTTGCTTTCCTAAAATTCAGGGTCCTGACTTTACTCTTTGCTTGTCCCCTATCCCTCAGGACTGCAAAGTCCACCAGTGCACTCTTCCCCAAGCCTGTAGCATTGCATCAAGTTGTTGTGACCCAAGTACAGGGCCCAGCTCTTAACCTTGTTGAATTTGTACTGCAACATTATAGATTGATATAGACTAGAGCTTCAGGTAAATGAGTTATACTGAAAATTTTTCTTTTATAGCCATGTTTTAAAAAGAGAAGAAACCACCTCTTGAACCAAAAATCAAATCTTGAAATTTGCCAATTAGGTAGTAAGAAGAATCATGGGCAAGAGTCCCGACAGACTAAAGACTGACAGAAGAGACAAGTCTGGAATCATTTTCCACAGCTGAGACTACATTTTCAGCTTTTTTTTTTTTTTTTAAGTTACCCAGAGTGTGAAATATACCTGTCTCCTCCTCCCCCAATATGTAGTTTTCATGCCCACAGACTGAAAATAACATGCCACTTCTATATTGCTTTGTGCTCTTCCAGGCAATATGTTCAATCAGCCACCATGAAAGGAAGTCACAGAATCACAGAATGGTAGGGGTGGGAAGGGACCTCTGAAGATCATCTGGTCCAACCTCACTGCCAAGACAGGATCACCTAGGGCAGGTTACACAGGAACATGTCCAGTTGGGTTTTGAAGGTCTCCAGGGAAGGAGACTCCACAACCTCTCTGGGAGAGGTCAGTCTACAGTCTTGCATATCTTTCTGTTTTCAGGTTAGTTTAGCCATTTTTGCAGTTGTGGTTTAACCCCAGTAGACAGATAAACACCACACAACTGCTTGTTCAACCTCCCTGCCACTGGTGGGATGGGGGTGAGAAAGGTAAAAGAGAGAAAACTTGTGGGTTGAGAAAAAGACAGCTTAACAAGAAAGGCAAAAGCTGTACAAAAAAGCAAAGCAAAACAAGGGACTCATTCACTACTTCTCATGGGCAGGCAGGTGTTTAGCCTTTCCCAGGAAAGCAGGGCTCCATCCTCCATCAAGCAACAGTTACTTGAGAAAACAAATGCCGTAACTCCCAACATCCCTCCTTCCCCCAGCTTTTACTGGTGAGAATGACATTATATGGTATGGGGCATCCCTTTGGTCAGTTGGGGTCAGCTGTGTCTCCACCCAGTTTCGTGTGCACCCCCAGCCTACTCCCTGGCAGGGCAGCATGAAAAGCAGAAAAGGTCTTGATGCTGTGTGTGCATTTCTCCACAACAGCTAAAACGTTCCTGTGTTATCAACACTGTTTTGGTCACAAATCCAAGACATAGCACCATACAAGCTACTATGATCAAAATTAACTCTAGCCCAGCGAAAATTGGTACAAAAACATTAAGTTTAACATTAAATAAGAAGCAGCAAGATTTGAATAATTTCATAGATCTCCTGAAATCCACTAGAAATGTCTTCTCCCACCTAGAAATAGCCTCATAACAACTTTGCTAAGTATTGAAGGCACATGGCAGAGAGACTAGACAGTACAGCATGAGACAGCCTGCTCCTAAGACAGGGAAAATGCTGAAAATCAATCATTAAAAAGACCAGAATCAAATTTTACACACAGCTCTCTCAAACAAGAAAGGACAGATTAAGAGCCCTTAGAGAAACACAGGAAATACATGCTGTTTGCTTGCAGTAGTAGGAAAAGTAGACACATTGCAAAGAGCCGTCTTGGACAGACATTGCTAACTTCACTAACTCAGTGGAAAAGGATAATGGAGAACATAGGAGGAGGTTAATCTACATGATTATAAATTGAGAGCAAAATCTGTGTTTTTTAAAAATTTTAATTAACATTAAATTTAACTTGTGCATCCCTATTTATTTGTAAGGCAGCTTCAACTGTTAAAGCACGGATAAATGGCAACTTGGCCCCTCTAGTTACTTTTACTACTATAACTCTTACACAGCAGAGGCTTTTCCTTTTGCCCTACCCCATCCTCAGATTCAGGATTTAGATGAAATGAGCTACCTTACCTCTTTGACACACCAAACAGTTACTTTTATTAGTTATATAAAACTTAAGCTGCACAGACCTTAGGTGGTGCAACATACAGCCAATATCCTAAATTACAGAAAAAGACCCCGTTCAGCTTCCTGCACTTCAGGTACATCAGTCTAGTTTGAGTCTGGCAACAACTTTTTATCTAGCTATCACCCTTAAAAGGAGCAGCTTTCTATCAAGCGACCACCCTTAAATGTCAGTACCTCCTGCCACTTTCAGGGAGCACCCCAGCATCACAGCTTACACAGCATGAGAGAGGGGGCTTTTGACTGTGCATGTGTCTGCTGGGCTGTGCTCTGTTCACCTTACCATCCACTGCATCTGATTCTGTTTTTAAACCCCTCAAGTCTGAAACAAGTTTTGGATTACTGTGAAGAGCTAGTTCAGAGTCTGGGACAGCAGCATGTCCAGGCAGCAGTGTGAAACTGAGTAGCCATACAGACTTAAATGAACTTGCTATTTCTAATTTGGTGAATTCATTTGTTCATTAAAATAGTCATCCCATGTGATTGAACAAGAAGAACACCCCCACTCCCCCACGCCCCAATCAAAGAAATCTTTCATAGCCAGCATAATGTAGCTTCTCTGTCCTTCACAACCAGAAGGACTACACCAACATGACTTTAAGGCAGCACAACACAAGGGCTATTAATGTAATCAGAAATTGTACAACAGGTTTAGAGAGCTCTTTGTTCCCAGAGGGCACTTCATCACTCACCCACAGCTGTTCAAGGCTTCCCGCACCATACCCTGCAGAGCTGTGAAGAAGCTCTTCCAGCTCAGGCACGCTGGCAGAAAAGGACAGTCAATACCCACAGCACTTCCGCACTGTTTATGTCAGCAGATCTTTGCATTTATCATGGTTAAACTATAGCAATAGTACCTGATCTTGCAAAAGACAGAGACCATGTATCTTCTTCGCATCTGCAGCTGGTGGTCACATCCAGAAGCATCAGATGTGAACACTAACAGGTATATTACCATAATTCCATCAGCAGGAGAAGCTGTACCCTGGTTTGAGGAACATCTGGGAATACCAGTACCTGAAGTAGCCACAGAGGGCCCTAGGCCACAGCTGGCATACTGCATTTAATATGTCTCCTCTCCCAGAGAGGCAGGAAATTACAAATAATACCCTCCTTAGGCTACTCAGCACTCCAGAATGCCTTAACTCCTGGCACCTTTGCCACTGCTTGCCCTTCAGAAGTAAACAGAATCAGTCCAGTCACCTCCTCTCTCCTGAACGGAAGTCCAAAACCTGAATTAGACATCTGGCAACCATTCTTCCCTCTTTCCTATGACCTTCCTAAGTCAACTCCCCTCCCCACAAAAACCTCCCTTGTGACTCCTCCACAACTGCTCCTCACCTGGTACCAGCACCTCTCCTTTTAGAGCAGCTGCTTCCAGGGGCTCTTTGTCACCGCAGGAGATTATTAAGCTCTTCATTAACCCTAGCCAGGTTGCTGCTCTACCCTCCTTCTTAGAGAGTCTTAGGAATGCAACATACAACGTTTTGCAAATCTTGCAGTATCAAACTTGATTTTTCATGTGTTCATATGTGTTATTAAGGATAAGGAAAAAAAAGTAATCTAACATTTCACCAGAGTGATTTAATGTTTCACCTCCTGGATAAACACTTTGTGAGACCACAAAATAATTCTGGCAGTTGCTGGAGGATTAAACTTTGTATTTTTTTGGAAACAGAGGCACAGCCAGAAATCATACGAAATGTAAATAGATTTTATGCTCTTAACTGCCGCTAAAGGGATTTAGATATTTATACGTAGTTAAAGAGAACATTTACCTGATGGGAAAAACTGCAGAATATTTTAGTGACACATCTAAAATAATCTTCAAGCATACGATACAAAAAGATGTGAGCTGTGTAGTACAACTTCAAACAAACAAAATCTTGCCCTGATTGTGAATGACAATGCACTAGGCAATGAAGTGACACATAGACATAGCTTACGTCAAAAGCAATTTGGCTTCTAGAAATTTAGTTTCACATCCTTGAAACTTTCACTTTTAATTTTCAGTTTGTTTCCATAAGTACATAAATTTTTAATGACGGATTATCCCATTACAATTTGTAAAGCTTCAAATATATTAGCAATCAGAGTATTAAGCTAGGTTTTTCTGTAGCTGTAAGTCAGTTGCTTTACTATAGCCTAATACTTATATTTCATTTCACATAATCACCTCAGAGAAATGAACTGATACACTGCTAACCTTTTATCACTTCTGAAATAACATTCTGGAAGTAATTAGAAATGGTTGTGATCCATCTTTCTTCAGCTTCCCTCTTTGCATGTACATGTCTTTTTTTCTTCCTCTGGAGGAGTTTAAATCCATGGAATCATGAAACATACAGAGACAATAGTTGTTCAATAAATATTTATAAGCTAATGAATGCCAGATAGTTCATGATTATTCATCAACAAATCATACACTGAAGTGAAATGAATTATTCACAGTTAGTTTATGGCTTCAGCTTCTTGAATTACTTATTATAGGTTTCATTCCTTTTGAGTCATTCTGGATAGCATCCGTCATGATTAACATGGCTAGAATGCACTGTTAGACAAATCACGGAGTTCTGGAGAGTGAGAAGTGGAAAGAATACTTTTCAGTTGTTTATTTCATCTTTAATCACTTACATTTCATCAGTTATAAACTGAAATTTCACCTATATGAGAATAATATGAACTATTTTCCATTGTCAAGTTGTAATAAGTAAAAAATATTAAAATATTGCAGGCAATTATAGTTGTTATTTCTGCTTTCCTCTCTTTCTTAAAGGGGGACTAAAATGATGTTTTTGGGTTTTTTTAACAAACGTCTAAGTAAAAAATACAGATGTCTAAAAATAGCTGTATTTTTCTTTCTGGAAAATACAGCTCACCAGGGAGTGTCGTGTGTTTACAAGGAATACAAAGGTTTTTCTGATTACATTAAAACTCAGCTGCTCTACTGTTTGGGCTTTTCTGTTTTTTTCCAAAACCTGTCAATCATAATTTACTTCCTGCATACTTATAGAAAAGCAGGTGGATTAAAAAAGGAAACAGAATACTATATGCACTATAAATGTCCACTTGAAACAGTCTGACATGAGGAAAAAAGGAATACCTCAGGTTATTAGGTCACTTTGTTTTACATATAAAATAAATATATTTTCTGATAAGACTTTGTGAATAGTGGTGAAAGGTATATATCATAAATTGTGTATTTCACCTGTTTTCTATTACTAGCAATGTTACCTTCAATACAATGGTCTGTCACTTCCACATGGGGCCATTTACCGTATCTCTATTTTCATTTATTTACCTTATTCATGAATACTGAACTGGGACTGGCTAAAATCCTCATCTATGATCCAAAATATCTTCAGCTTAAAATTTCCTAGAAATTATTCTTTTTGCTGGACAAAGTGTCATTTTTTTTCTGACTATACCATGTTATATAATTCAAATTCTAATAAATTTTTCCTTGTAATCTTAAAAGACACTAGGAAAATATTTTCTTCAGTCTCCTTCAGGAGCTACCACTGTCTTTTCTGGGCACTACTTGGAAGTCTTTTATGTTCCACATCTAAAGCAATAGCTGGATAGGATCCTTCCTTGGTCAGGGAAGTTATTTGGTTTTATATAATCTAAGGCACTCAAAGGCTTCCAAGACAGAAGTGGGAAAGGCAGGTCATGTCACTGTGCACAAAGTGCCAAGGAATCCATGTGAGTTGCAACCCTGCTGTCTGAATCGTTGCCTCGTCATGACTGCTTATTGAAGAAAAGTTGGGTGTGAACCACCGCTGAGTGCATGCTAGTTTCCATTGGAAGGAAAGCCAGAATGGACAGGAAAATACAAGAGGCAAGTCCTATACATCGCAATATCAGGAGATCAGGACTTCAACGTGCATTACGGAAGGCATCACGCCACTGTGGACACACAGCCACTCCTGTGTTTCTCATAGGAACAACGCTTGTATTTTTAAGATTAGAAATATATAGCAGAACTTTGCAGAGATTTGATAAAACACGTTTTGGCATGGAGTTATCATAAAATAGAAAGTAAAATCTTATGTAAAAATTATAATGTAATGTAGAAATAATAGACATAGTTGCTCTTACATAATTGACAAAGTTAAATAAATATTTGCAAGATTACTACAACCAAAGGATTACCATTAATAGTCACTAAATGTCAACAGCAGTAGATAGCAGGGGCTTAGACATGCAATATATTTTGATTATTGAAGCAGCCATGATAAGCATTCCTATGGACATGCCCAGCCTAAAGTGAAAGTGAGGTAATTTGATTTGTTATAAATATCTTTCACTCAAGGATAAACTAAGAAAAATTACTTTGCCATGGACTAAGTTTTCTTTTTACTGTCCCACAGCTTGGTTTCCTATTAGTCAGGCTTTCAAGGTATCTACAAGTCATGCCTCTGTCATACACTCAAAACTCCAACTGTTCTTGCCTCCATTATGAACCCTTTTAGCCTTAACCTTTTCCTCTGGCATCTTTTATGATTATTGAAATTTTAAACAAAATGTTTTTGAAACTCATGTACAGGGAAATGTGAGTTTCTAACTAGACAAGTTAGGACTGTTGTTATAGGGCTTACAAATTAGCAAGCCTACAAAGAGGCAGGTGTCACAGATGATGCAAAATCTAAAATTAAATATTCTGTGTGTCAGATAAATATTTTGACCTTATGCAATCACATGTACACAAAAATCAACAAAGAATGAGATAGAAGAGAGCATAATTCAATCTTAAATACCCAGTTTACACATATTACTGCAAGAATTTGATTTTATGAAATAATATATATAAAATACCCTTGCTTGTTTTCATCAACACAGTTGCAAGTTGACATTTTTATTAATTTTCATATTTTAATTCCACGGGTATTTTACTCATAAGATTTTCACTACTCTAGGAATTCCACATCACCATCTCTTTAAATGAGACTTTTTTAGGGGGTGTTCTGGTTTAGCCTCAGCCGGCAACTAAGCACTGTGCAGCTGCTCGCTCACCCTCTGTCCCCTTTCCCCCGGTGGGCTGGGGAAGAGAATTGGAAAAAAACCTCATGGGTTGAGATAAAAACAGTTTAATAGGACAGCAAAGGAAGAGGAAATAATAATAGTATCAGTAATATTACTGACAAAGGAATATACAAAACCAAGTGACGCACAATGCAACAATTGCCCACCACCTGGTGATCTGGGAAAATAACCCATCCCCAAGCAGCCAATGCCACCCCCAGGCCAACTCTAGTTTACATACTGAGCACGATGTTACATGGTATGGAATATCCCTTTGGCCAGTCTGAGTCAGCTGTCCTGGCTGTGCCTCTTCGCAGCTTCTTGTGCACCTCCCCTTTGGCAGAGCATGGGAAAGAAATAAACTCTATCCCAGCTGAAACCAGGACAGGGAGGAGTAGGATATTGTTCCTCAGGCTATTTTAACTTTTTTTACAGGACAGTAAATCCTTAATAATCCCAAAATCAGAGAGAGAGAAATTCTTCCAGACTCAAAGCAGAATCCCATCCCGCTGGGGCAAGGAGTAGAATCTATATGCCTGTGCAAAAAAAGGATGTTGTGAGTCATTGGCAAACAGTTGGAAATGTATCCTACTCAGCACGCTGCAAACAAACAAGGAGACTAGGTAGAGATCCCAAAAAAACATTTGCATTTCATATTTTCTGGAGCAATGCTTTAACACCAACAATGGAATTCTGTGACAATCTGACTCTGTGACAGAGTAAAACAGATATATGCGGAATTGTGGACTTCTGACATAAAGAAAAATACATATGGAATTAACACACAGGTTAACCAGATATCAGATTGTATGTATATGTTAAAGAGGCTACCTTAATTTGCTTGAAATCTGAAGTCTTGAGGTCCTTAAGTGTTTAAAACTCACAGATAGCTCAGTTTCTTACATATGCAAGTTCTATTATGATATATTTGTTTTATTCTTCTGCTTACAATTCCTAGTTGTAAACCAGGGTCCCCTTAATTAGATATTGTACACAGAAATAAGAAACAACCCCTGCCCCAAAGATCTTATAGGCCAACCATAAGAGAAAACAGATGGGTAGAGACAGATGGGGGAACAGAAGGAAATAATGAGACTTCTATGATGGATATAAGAAATGTAATTAGGCTGATCGTTTACCCACGCATGGTAAAGTTTGCCATGAATATGATGCTACAGAGAGATTTTATAGAACTTCTGCATTACAGCCCTTTTCTTTCTCCTGCTGTAACAAGGGCACTCCTGCCACACAAAATGGGACAGTTCAGGAGTAGTTACTCACTCAGTAATTGGATATTCACATATACTCTGCTTAAGTGTCTCTTGGAAATTAGCCAACTTATGAGCCCTTTCACAATGGGGAGATAAGGCAGAGATAGTGTTTAAAGCTTTTGCTACAATTCTATTTTGCTAATGAGGCATCTTCAGTTTAACAACTCTGAGGACCGTGCTTCCTGAAAGGGAACAAGAGAGAATAAAAAAAATACTTTTCCTATCGAGGTATTATGATATCATAAGTAATTTTCTCACCTCTTAATGTTACATTTTTAGCAGGAGGTTGAAATTAACTCCCAACTGAAACACATTTGTAGGTTTTTAGACGTTCACTTATTTTTAATTATATTTATGAAACTTTGCTTTACTAGAAACTGAAGATCTAATGATTTTTTAGTGTATTAAAGAAAACACAGGAAGGATGTTTATGTCATCTTTGGTTTTATGCATGAATCAGACTTAAGCTCCACAACAGAAACAATGATCAAGTTAAACAAAACAAAATATATTTGTCTTGTTTGTTCTATATTACACACACAGGACATCTGCTCAGCTAGAAAACAGACTGCATGGTTTTGTAAGGTTAAAAAATATACCACAAAGTATCCAAATTATTACATTGTGTTTTACTGTCAAGCAAGAATACATTTTTCTTGTCAAACACAGATATATGGGCCTGTAGTATGAAGATGGTGAATAAAATAAATGGTCAGCATACATTCGCTCTAGAATTCAGATGAGCTATTACAATGCCACTTTGACCTTAAAATGCATGTGACACTCTCCTTGCTTCCCAGAAATGCTCAAACCAACACAAAAACATCAATAAATCATAAAGGACATTGATCATCTTTCCATTAAACAGGGGTATTCTGCATTAAACATATTTGTACTTCTTTTATAACACTTGGTATTTGAGGAATGATAAAACTTTCTGATCCTTTAATTTTGAACGTGGATAAATTTACATTTAAAGCAGAACTTTATTAATGATATTAAATTATTATTGAAATACAAGATAGGACTGTTGGACTTGATGATCTTAAAGGTATTTTCCAGCCTAAATGATTCTATGATTCTATGAAATCTGCACATAAAGTGTTATGGGAAGGAACATTAGATCACCGCAGAGCAAAACTTCACTCTAGATAAAATGTTAAACAGGCTAATACACTTGAAAGACAACAAAAAAACTTTTATTAGAAGATCAGATCATGTAAAGTCATAACAGTTTTTGATGGTCAGCAACATCATTTCACACACAAGGGTGCTCTGGGATAAAGACACTATCAATTTTCACATTAAAGACTTGTGATATTCAATCTCCTAGTCACCACAGAAGCACCTGGAATTCTTCATATAAGTTCCAGGTATCAGTGATTTTTTTCTTTTCACATACATAAACCTAATTTTGCTTCTCTTTCCTTTGCACAAATTAGGAAAAAGGATCAATTCACAACTGGCTCTATTGAATTGAATGCAAAATTACTGCTGACTTCAGTGTGAAGAAATTTCACTTAAAAATGTATTTTCTTCTTTTTTCCTGCCTCTGTGTTGTCAAGTGACTGAGAGTAAAAATAATGCATGCATTTCAGGTGAAGGAGCTAGAGGTAATGGTGCAAATCAGATAGTACCTTAACTGTAATAATAATTGGAGAAAACATTCCTCTTGAAACATGTACTCAACCCACATTTAGTTTTTCTTCAGCTTCAGTTATAATTTAAGATTTGAACTACATTGGTACAATACAGGTTTCTGACAGTTATTATTAAAACTAATGTTCCCTTGGAATAGCTATAAATTATAGCCCAGCCAAATTTCTAGTGCCTATTACTATCTCTTTCAACAATTTCCCCTCTCTCTTTCCACATTTTTCCTTCTTTTCTTATCTTATGTGATGGTACCCAGCCTTATCTGGACTGGTCAAATTCCCTTTTCCTGTAATATTGCTCTCTACACTACAACGCCAGGCTAGTCTGCAAGCTCAGTCTCAAGCATTTTTATACATGTTGGCAAGGACAGCTTCATCAGGCAAGATAACTAAGAATCTGATAATTTCAACCTCACTGCAGGCTACTTTGTCCAGACTCAAACAGAATTTATATTTATTATTTTACCATTTCTGTTGTTCTATGCAGTTTTGCTTACCACCTCTTAACCCACCCTTCTCACTGTCAGAGAGAGAATCACCAAATGTCACTGCACTTATCTTCTCTGGCAAAAGTTTGGTAAATGAGTTATAGTTAACCCCTCTGTGGGTTGCCTTCTGGATTATGAAAAACCGTAGAATTTCCACTGAATCAACAAATAACCACAGGAAAGAAAAAGGTGTCAGAAGTTGGACCTTAATAATATTGCCACTTCACTGAGTTAGAGCAAATTTTGTGTCCTTGTAGGTAAGTAACTGTTCTGGGAAGAAAGTGCTAATGTGAAATTAGGCATTTCTTCAATGTAATTAGTATACGAAATGCACACAAGTTCTGTTTCCTTGCAAAGATATGGAGGTAAACTATATAAAGGCTCTTTGCTTTCTCAGACACATTTTCTCATCACATTTTCTACTTCCCCTGATGCTGCCAAATGTGTCAGATGTGTCTGTCTTTAGAATGTCTCACACAAATGTAAAATGCTTAACAAACAGCTTGCTTTTTGTGCTACAGGCCTTGACCTTGGTACTTAGGAAACTGCCATAACTGAGAATGCTCCATCTGGGCAACCTAGCCTCAAACAAAATGCCTAAGGACTTCTCACTTTTGTTTAGCAGCTTTTTGCAAAATAAGGAGCTTTGGAAGACTAAATGGCAGGCAAAAGAGAGCCTTTGCACAGTTTCTGTAATGAGAACCTCTGAGACTGAACACTGCAATACAAAATGGACAATACGGTAACACATTTTTATTAATGCCACACTTCACTGCTTGATTCAATTCAATTACATAGTATACAATGCAATGCAGTCCAATGAAGCATAACATATCCGCAAATTCTGAAATATTCTTCTCTCACAAGATACAAAATACCAATGTTCCTTGCATTTTACTAGTGTTCAAATCAGTAAAGTACAGCAATGTTTAAAATGAACCCTACATTTATTACTAGTGTGATTTTCAGGGATAACTTTAGCTCTGGTTTCCAGTAAGGAATGGTATAAATACATTTTTAAATAATTTAATGCTTTCAAACAGTCTATTGTTCTACATGTCCTTGTAGACATTTGAAAGGTTACAAGATTTTAATAATTGAATTTTAGAGAGATCGATTTTATATCAGAATGTAATTTGCAATATTTAGAACTAGTTCTATTTATCTTCTGATTTTATAGGCACTGTGCAGCTGTGTTATGCAGGGTGTAAATGGCTTCAAGTGCTTCATGAAATCTAATAAAAATTGAGCTGTTTCAAAGGAAAAGTAGATCTTACAAATGTGTCATGTACCTAACCTTAAGCCTCTAAAGTTTCACATTCTGAATTGCTTGCTCCTGAGAAACTAAAAGAGAACATAATGCCAGCAAGATTTGCATCCACAAGACATAAGCCATAAAATTAGGCTAGTGTGAAAAAGAAATAAGCTGTTACTGATAGTGCTCAGTGATATAAGGCAGACAGTGAGGATAATAAAGGGTATAAAACTGACTTTCAGCCATCAAATCAACATGATACTTTTTAGGAAACCAATTCAAAGACTTCTAATTCAGACTGAAATAATGATAAATTTTAGAAAGAAAAATGTATGTATGACTAATCCAACAGTCATGAACACAATTAAACTTGTCTGTAGGCTGGACAAATAAGCACAAGCTTGTACTGAAGTGTCATTATCTGATTGCAATTGGGGGAATCCCTCAACTGTAAGATTTGGTCCCTTTCTCACAGTGTTTGAAGGAATTCAGCCATTCAGAAAAAAATTACGGCAATTGCCATGTTGGCAACAAAGCAGATGGGCAGCAGGAAAGCATTTCCAAGAGGACTACATGCCAGCCCCCCTGGATAACATACCTATTTCTGTCTGGGGTTTTCTGAACATGAGCTCTCATCTGCTTCATTAATGTAAGAATGGTGACTGGTGTATGCAACCAATATGCCCAAACTCAGTTAAAATCCAGTGTTTACATAAGTATATTTTTCTCCATGTTTGTCACATGGCAAGAAATCCTAATGAAGAGCTAACCTGTCAGAAAGAAATAGCTTGTAGAAAGGACTAGGAAGACAATTAAAAGGGACAGAATATCAAGTAAAACATGGTACTGAGAGGTAGTGTCGGCAGGTGATATGGCTGAAGAGATAGTGAGATTGATGCTACAGAAAAAAATGAACAAGAACTGTCAGAATCTGGTACTTCTTAGGCACGGGGTGCATTTTTGTTTTCTTAGTTTTATTATACTAGTATTTTATTACTCTGTTGTAAATTCTAAGTTTTCGTTTCTATTGCCATGTCCCCTCTTCCTTATGCTTTCCCTTGTGTATATCTCCCTCCTCAGTCTCAGTTTACTTAGCTCCCTTCCAAGCAGCTATGTTCCCCCTCCTCTTGCCTCTTTTTCAGGAGTGATGTACTATGTTTTCAAAACATCAGAACATTTACTTAGAGTCATACATTTGGTTTTAATAGTTCCACTTAAAAGCATTCAAGCTGAAAATGTTGTCTTGGACAATATTGTAGACATTTTCATAAAGCGTGTTTTGAATATACAGAAAGTAATGCTGTGCCTGGAAGTATGCTCATCATGAAAAGAATTACGAGTAAGGGACTGACATATTGTGATAGGAATATATTATGTATTTGAAGGTCATTGTCATAATATATTAATGAAAACGAACGCGACTGTTTCTAACAGTACTATTCCAGGCCTCCTGTTTTACAGTATTTCCGGAAGCTGTCAAACAGCACCATGGACAGTAACCAACGAGCCTCTGAGACGCGGTGCCGCAGAGCGCCGGGATTCAGATGTTGCCGTGTTTTATCACTTCAAGCTCGTGATGGAAGACTGGGTGACTCAGGACTTACTGAGCCTTTCACTTCTGTCATGGTCTATCTCTGATTGTTTAAAATGCTGTGTGAAACATTTGATTTGCACCGCAGAAGTATTTTGAATTTATGCTTGATTCAGGTTTACCTTCTGCCCG
This sequence comes from Phaethon lepturus, assembly GCF_000687285.1. Lineage (NCBI taxonomy): Eukaryota > Metazoa > Chordata > Aves > Phaethontiformes > Phaethontidae > Phaethon > Phaethon lepturus. Next base: position 21,635 of record NW_010552557.1, read on the forward strand.
TAAAGATTCAGTATTTTATTACTATTTTTCCTTCTCATGCTAACTCTTGAAGTTCTTTTTAAATTCTGTCTAGTTATCTTCAACTCATATTAAGCTCCTATCACCTGGTGAATCTCAGATTTCATTAGGAAAAGTCACACTGGGAAGCAAATAAAATGTTCGTATATGAGAATTACTGTGCTTTACACAAACCTGAATTTTCCAACAGTTTTTAATTAGATAAAAAAGGTTTCTTAAAATACAATCCTTTCAGACCTTGCCCAGTAACTCCATTGTGAAATAAGGCTTGAAATATATTTTTAAAGAAAGTTAAGGAGATGGAAGTAATTTGTTTAAAATGTGTGGACAGAAGAATTTTGTGTGCGATGCTCAAAATGCCATCAAGACATTTCAGTCACATATTCAATCTACCATCATACCTGGGCTATTGGTTTCAGATGCAAATGTAAAAGCCCCTCTCCAATACATTGACTCTGATACTCAATCAGATTACTAGACAGTCTGCAAGGCTGACAGTTTAGACTCTCCCATTATAAAATTAAACACTTGAGTTCTGTTACATCAGTTCATCTCACATCATACAAAAGAAATGTTGAAGGTGCTGTCAATCTCACCCATCAAGAATGCCCAGCAAAGACTTAGGTTAGTGTTTGTAAATAAAACTAATTACAAGGAATATAATGTTCTTATATTTAGTTCTTTGGGAATAAAAGCAACACTGACATATATAATGTTGCCACCTTCTTCAAAAGATTTTTGATTTTAAAATCACTCTGTCATCCCACAAAATAGGCAAATGTTTTCTATAATTCTTTTTAATCTCACATTTCAGAACACAGAATAAATCACTGAAGTACTTTCCCCACATTACTTTGCATGTACACTGCTGTTCATTGAAAGATTAAAAACAAGTGGAACATCAAGCTGAGCAATCAAGAGTTGTTTTTGCATGCTAGCAGCTAGCTTAAAAAACCTTCAAACAATCAGCTGTGAATTTCCTGTAGTTTGAGTTATAGACCCCGCCCTGGAAATGCATGTATACTGTATCTCCAATGCTGCATATTTTACTTTAAAAGTTGAGGATTGTCATACTTGATTATCTGTAGAGTCACAGACCATTACTCCACATCTACAGAATGTATAGTTGTTATATCTGTGCTTTGAATTGCTAGTGTTACTTTTCAAAATTAAAGCTTTAGATTTACCTGCAGTTCTTTTTGTTAAGAACATAACCATAATCTTGCATATATCCAGTTAAATCAGGATGAAAAAAACAGAAGCCAACACACTTGTACTGGTTAGAAACAGAGTGAACTCAGCATGAGGTTAAGTTTAGCTTCCTCCCTAGGGAAAAGGGAATCCTTAATGCCTATGGGTTTGCAGTAACATTAAGCCATCATTTTAAAAGCACTTTTTCATTTCAATTTGAAGAAAAAGCCAAAACCAAACCCTTAGTTTTAAAGCTTAGGTTTAGACCTTAGTTTTCTCATACAAAGTGAAAACAACTGAAAAAAAAATCAGTTAATCATATAGTCTTTTGAATAAATCAACCCAACTAAATACCTGCCCTGTAAACTGTGATTACTCCTCTAAGTTGTTTTTTTTGGGGGGATGGAGGGTGGTGTGTTCATTTGCTGTACAAACAGATCAACATTCTTATGTAAAGAAGCAGTGCTGTAGGGGATTTGGTTTTTTTCCTTTTACTGCAACACACTGGACCCCTAAAAGTTCTCACTTACACAATGAAAACTGAAATGTAGTTCTGAGAGTAGACCTCTGTGGATCTATTCTAAAACCGCAGATGCTGAAGT
>NW_010552558.1:0-1250 GCF_000687285.1 Phaethon lepturus
GAAGGGAGGGGTGGGGGGAAGGGGTTTAAGAGTTGGTTTTCTTTCTCATTATGTCTATTCTGATTTTAATTGGCAATAAATTAAAGTACTTTCCCCAAATTGAGTCTGTTTTGCCTGTGACGGTAATTGCTGACTGATTTATCCCTGTCCTTATCTGGACCCAGGAGCCTTTCATTATACTTTCTCTCCCCCATCCAACTGAGGAGGGCAGTGGTAGAGCGGCTTTGATGTGCATACTTAGACTTATTCTTCACTGGAAAGTAACATCAGTCCATGAAAAATTCCACAAGAAATCTGGATTCACCAACAATTATAAACAGACAAGAGAAGGAAGAGGAAGAGGAAGAGGAAGAGGAAGAGGAAGAGAAAACAAAAGGGGAAAGAAGTTATTAAAAATTATTAGATTGTTCTCTGTGGAAACAAAAGAGGTTCTCGCTGTCAGGGGTTCAAGGATTGGTGTTACACCTATGTGATACTCCAGATTAAGGAAAGCTGTGGTTTCATTAATTTCTCTTCTCAACTCTATAAAGAAAGGTTTATTTAAAAGATCTAAGTAAGGAGCTGCACTCAGACTGCATAATGTTATGATTTCTTTAGGTTTTCTAACTAAGCAGACAAGAAACAAAAATACAAATAGAGAAAGATAATACAAGGAAAGAAAATGTAGCAGAAAGGTAAGAAGTATATTTAAAAAGGAGATGTGAGGAGAGAGAGAGGGAATAAAACAGAAAACCTGAATAATCCAGCCTCAAAACCAGATGTGAGAGACACAGAAATCATTCCACCTATTAAAAAATGATTAGATTCTCCATGCAATTTGCTTTTCCTGAGACAAATGTTGCTGGTTTAGTGTAAGGCCTCCTGATAAACAGAAATAGCAATAATTATTACAAGTAATAATCATAAAAAATGTAGAAGTAATAGTATTACCATTCTTATCTGTTGAGGTTTATTCTATTTGTGTACAGAAATAGAATAATGTATATAGAAAAAAGTCAAAGGAAATAATAACATTAAAATAATGACTCTGCTGAAAATCTGTAATGTGAGAGAACATAAATATTTTCTAATTCATTGTTATACCTAAAGCACCAGTACACCTATTATATATAATTAAATACCATTCTATAATCCTAAAGAGCTATTAAAAAACATAGTGATTTTTAAATGAAATTCCTTTGAGAGAAGTTGAGGACCATTCAAAATAATTTTAAAAAACTTAACACCTATTTTTTAGTTTTCAGTGCATT
>NW_010552558.1:1281-51803 GCF_000687285.1 Phaethon lepturus
ATTCATTTAAAATGTCTCTTGCATGCACAAATCAATAGAAGAGTCCCAGAGTACAATCTTCATCATAAGTTGCTATGCACAACAATCACAGTTTATATCAGCCAAGGAATCACCCCATGTTTTGGCTTTAATTAACAAAGAAAATGTTGAAATTTTATTTAAAGCATAACTATTCTCTTTGGAATTCTTTTTTTGAACAAGTCAGCTTGGAGCATCATACTATGCTTTCTCATGAAATTTTTAATAATTCCTGCTTTCAGTATGGTCAGGAGCAAATGTTGAGAAAAATGGAGTTTCTCTTTGTAAATTGACAATTTGAATTGCAATCAAAACTGCAGAGGAGGGGAACTAAAGCATAACTTGGGAAGAATTGCCTATCTGACAATCTGACAATCAAGTGCAGATGTCTTTTTTTTTCCTTCTGTAAAATGAGTGTGCTTTACATGAAAACCACTAAGATAATAAATTTGAATGTCCTTTTTCCAGCCACAGATATACTACTAATGGAAAGCAATAAGTATAAAAACACTAGAATCACACCTAGAACTTTACTTCACTGCAAAGTGTTCTGAAAAATATTACATATGTATAGTACCATACATATATAATGTACATATATATAATGTAGAGATTTTTCACAATGAGGGTGGTGAAACACTGGAACAGGTTGCCTAGAGAGATGGTAGATGCTCCATCCCGGGAAATATTCAAGGTCAGGTTGGATGAAGCTCTGAGCAACCTGATCTAGTTGATGATGTCCCTGCTCGCTGCAGGGAGGCTGGACTAGATGACCTTAAAAGGTCCCTTCCAACCCAAACTATTCTATTATTCTATGATAACACCACCTAGCTCTTAGACAAAGCTCTCCAGTAATTTTTGTCATTGCACTTGAATAGTTGAGTAGCATCATTATACCCATTTTCCGGATAGCAAAACAGAAGATGTGGTGGGAAAAGTGATTTATCAAACTTGTTGAATTGTTAGAATTGAAATCCCACAAGTCCTGATGCATTGTAGTGGTCCCCAAAGAGGGACACACCCTGGGTCAAGGGCTGTCCAGACAAGCCCAGAGTGGATTGCAGAGGGCAAGGATTTATTGTAACATCCTTCTCTCAGGCAGGTAAGACTGCATTTCTTGCCACAGATGTAAGGATCTCTCCTAAGGAAGAAGATTTTTTCCTGTCTTTCTGAGTGGAGAGCATGGCTCAGTTTCATTTCAAAACACAGGAGTTCGAGGTGATCATAGCATCCCTCTCTAATACAACAGCCAACAGTTAGAGAACTTCCTCTGGAAATAAAAGATTCGGGTTTAATGTCAACTTCTGCCTGAGGCTGTTGAAATCATCATACAGGAGAGCATGAGAAATCCTGAGCTACAGGCCAGGTCCTTGCTCTAGAGAGTCTCTCTGTGATTCAGTCAGTAACAGTTAATGTCAGTACAATGACAAACCCGCCATAAAAGCCCAATGTCTCTCCCATGAGTGCCTTATCCAGGGGGTTAGTGACTCATGTACCCATCTGAGATCCTTCGGTGTGACTCAGGGTACCCATAGGGATATTAGAAGTGGGGCCCTCCAGAGCTGACCTGAATGTGTTTTCCAGGACTGAAATCTGGAGCACGTGCAGCTGAATACTGCTTGGAAGCCTTATTTCTGGTACCTAAATTGTGGTTTGAATTTGACCTTTTGTTTAACAGGTATGACATCGTTTGTCTTTGCATTTTGTTCTAACTGTCAGGAGGAGTTAATTGCAATCCATATGCTAAAGTTCACTTCTACAGAATCAAAATCTAATTATAACTCTGAAATTCACTTCATCCCATTATCAGAGAATAGAGGTCTTACAGAACCAATGAAAGAGGAACATATTTTCATCAAATCCCTTTTCCCTTGTTGCTCAGAAATCGAAGGTAGCTGCTATACATATTGATTTGAGGATTTCCTAAAGTTTCTCTGAGTTACTTCTAGAGTGTAGACATTAAAATAAAATGAGGTCTTTTGGAGTTACTGATTTATTATCCATTAATTTTCATGTCACACGTTGGATAAAACCTTTTAGCTACTGTTGCTGCAAGTGTCTCAGACGACAGTAAAATACCAACAGACAGGTCTTCTCTGTAGAGTTTGATTTAGCCTCATGGTAGCACTTATTAATACCATGCACTTCTCCAGCGTCTTTTCTTTCTAACTTCAAAGCACCATCTGGCTCTGACCAAGCCTGCAAGATCAGTGAGGGATTTATACAGGAGATCCTTCACAAGACATGAGCATATGCTGGGAAAAGCAATGAACGTGAAATAGCAGCACAACGTCATGCAATGGCTTACAACAATGTTTAAAAAGAATAGGTTATCCTGTTGAATCCTCTGCAAGTCTACTGGGAGAATGTGCTCGACTCAGCCTTAGAGCCTTCCACTGAAACACAAGGGATTGGTTCTCCATGAGGTAAATTAATATAATGCCCTTGAATTCCTGTTATTTCAGTGAAACCATAGCAGCAGTCCAGCAGTGTTCCTCAAATGTAAATGAAGGCTAAATTTTTCTCACAAGTGAATTATACAGGTGCAACGGAGAGAAGAGTATGACCTGTAAATGCTTGATTGCTGTTATTGATCCATGAGCTAGGAAGATCATATTTTGGCTGTTCACTTCCACAGTGATTCTACGGCATCGGTGGTTAGAAAAATGATCATTTTGCTTGTCTTTTGACCAGATCTGACATAACGTCAATAAGACAAAGTAAGCAGGGCACCCTGCAGTGTTAATTGTTTTCTCTGCAGACTCACTTCACAGCACGTGCATTTTAGAAATGCTTCGTTTTCTGGTTCCTATCAATCAGCCGTGGCACCTCAAACTACAAGCAGTGCTGTCCTGGTTTCGGCTGGGATGGAGTTTTCCTTCCTGATAGCTGGCATAGTGCTGTGCTGTGGAGTTGGTATGAGAATAATATTGATAACACACTGAAGGTTTAGATGTGGCTAGGTAGTGGTAGTGCTTATACTAAGTCAAGGACTTTTCAGATTCTCATGCTCTGCCAGTGAGGAGGTGCACAAGAAGCTGGGAGGGGACACAGCCAGGACAGCTGACCCAGCCTGGCCAAAGGGATATTCCCTACCATATAACGTCATACCCAGCACATAAACTGGAGTTAGCCGGGGGCCGGGAATCAGTGCTTCAGGAGAGGCTGCCAATCACCGTTGTTTCCTACTCTCTTGCTGTCCTATTAAACTGTTTTTATCTCAACCCAAGAGTTTTTCCTGATTCTCTCCCACATCTCACTGCGGGGGGGAGTGAGTGAGTGGCTGCGTGGTGCTTAATTGCTGGCTAAATAAACCACGACAAGTGCCTTCTAAGTATTTTCCCAATAAATGCATGAAATCAGAATCACAGTCATGACAATCTGAATAGACTTGATTCAGTTTCATTGCATTGCATGAATTATTATCTTCCAATTTAAAAAGGAAGTCATATTACTGATACCTGAATACCTGCCCAACCTCTGGTGTTGTCAGTCCAAAGGAGCTGGTTTCAACAGCTAACACTTGACGTAAAGAATTGGAAAAAGTTCTTCCAAAAGACACTCAAAACCTGAAATTAAATGGGACATACTTTTATCTAGGTATAATGTCACAGATTACCTGCTTTCCACCTGCAGACTCACTCCATCATGTGATTTCATCCATTATTTGTGATTTCTCAACAGAGCCTGGTCTGCACACCTTTGTGAAAGACGTAACAGTGTTCCAGAAAATATATATGACCATGATAGCCCTACAAGAGGACAGATGCACAAACCTATTGGCCTGTAATGCCTTCTTGATGGAATGCAATGCTTTGAATTTTGATCACCTTTTTCTCCACAGTCATCAAAGGACCTCCTGGGACCTATTCCCTATTGGACTTACAAGTAGAGCAACACTGACCTTGGCGGACCCGCACTGAGTCACTTAATCAAAATTCTGGCTCACTATCTTCAGTGAACTTTATTACCTGAAGAGAAGGAAAATTCTCTTTCCACTTGTGACCAAATTACACATGAAGTAATGATCTTCATTTCATAGCACAGAAAGAGCAGTGTTTTGGCCTATATTATTATTAGCAGCGTCATTAACTACAAAAATAAAACAACCATCTCATCTGCACATGTTAAAAAAAAAGGAAAAAAAAAGAATTTGGGATCACTTCACTCTTTTAAACAAACGGGGGGGGGAAATTATTGTGAATTATTTGAAACAAATTCAACCTCCTGACAGCTGAGTAAGTATTAATGTTTTATTTTAGCATAGAAACACTGAAGGAGTGTGACCAGTAATAATGGACAAAACAGTCAAAGCTTTTCCTATGTGGATTTTATTCATATGGGATTTTCTGAGGGAAATAAATTGAGATTACTGTGAATAACTTGGCAAGTGTGCTAAAAGAGATTAAAATCTGTAAAGCCACAAAAAATTCAGCTACACTAAAAGGCATTAATGAATAGTATACTTCTGTAGTCCTTAATCCAAATGTGGTCACCCAACATTAGGGAAAACATAAGTGAAATTAAACAGCTCACCATGGGGCAAAATAAATGGCAATAGAGACAGCATAAACAGAGGTGTCGCAAAGGCTGGAATTGCTTAGCTGGATAAGAAGAAATTAGGGGGCTTACTATGAAAATTATGAAAGACATGATGCACAGGGAACACCACAGTTAAATTAAATTGGAAGTAAGTTTAGAATAAAAAAGAATATCCACCTGTATGCAATCCGTATTCAGCAATTTGGGTTTTATCGTTGAAGAAAGTATTTGATTTAAATACTGTGCAGAAATTCTAAAGGGTTGGATAATTTTATGACCGCTAATAACATTTGTCATTATGTATGTTGCCATTATGATAAGGATAATCAACTCTCATGCTATAGAGCATAAAGTTATCATCTGTGGGGATCAGGGAATTTTTTTTTTCCTAGGTATTAGGTGTCCATTATGATTTTTCCTGTTCATTTTTGCTCTCCAGTTTAGTGAAGTAGCCTCCAGCCCACATAGGTCAATTCTCGTTGCTTCAAAGAGACCTCATTAGGCTGCACAGGGGTGATGCTTAGTTAGGTGATTCATATCCTGCTAGTGTGTAAACCCTCCTTCTGGAGGTCAGGCAGGTGTTTTTTACTGTAAATCAAAGAATGAATAAAAGGGTGTCACCAAAATTAATTTATCAGAGTAGCTAGCATGCTTGTCTGTATTCATTCATTTAATAGATTAAATGGGTCTCAGGGTCTGAATGGGGCTGGGGGACTATACATACACAGTATTGATCAGTTTGTGTTCCTCCAGGAGAATCACCTTAACTGGGCAGCAGAAATTTGTCTTGAATCAATATCTTACTGGCAATAAGAGTTTGACAGTGGAAAGATTATTTGAACTGACAAAAGCTTAAGACATTATTTTGATAACATGTTTGATAGCAGTACCTCAGGAACTGTGAAGAAGCAAAAACATAGAAGTAGAGGAAGAGGTGGTGTTAAATACTTCACCACCCCTTTCTGAACCTCTCCTACTTTAAAATAACTGGAGTTTTATACCAAATCCTTCCTTTATTACTGATGACTCAGCATAATCTGTGGTTCGTAGAATTCTGGTCTCATCATTCTTTGACAATTAAGCTAATGTGAAACTTGTAAATTTTTTTAAATTTTCTGAAAATTTTTTGAACTTGTAGATGACAGTCTATTTATTTTTGAAGTTTGATAAATTGAGATGGAAGGAACTGGTTTCCAAAAATTCAAAATTTTGAAGTGTTTTGATCTAAGTATAGATTAAGGTGAATTTACAAGAGCAAAAGACTATTTTCCTATCCCCTTTTAAAATGTGTTTACTTAAGATGATAGACAAGAATTTAATTTTTAAAAGAATAAAAAAAGCCTAACTGGAGGTATTCAGGTTTGCCTTCAACAAAACGCAAGCTGTTTATTTCTCTGCCTCACTGAATATTCTGTAGCTGCAGCAATAAAAACTCATTGCACAGGTCTTGCTTCAGACATTCTTCTTGTGCATCTGTGGAAGCATCAAATTCAACTCCAGGTTCATACCATAAGAGAAAAGAACCTGGAATGTATCTCATCCCCCCTTACATTACAGACAGATTCAGTAGCCTGGAGGCCAAGAATTGGTAGGATATATTTGGTTCATGATTATTTCATCTTGTGATGAATATTCAAATAATCATTTGTGTATTTCATGTGGCTTCCAGGTTACAGAGGTACACTGCATTTTGCAGGGAGGATTTGGTTTGTTTGCCTACACGTAACACATCCAGCTCAGCCTTCAGCTATCACATGCGTCTCCCTGTAGGTCCTCTGTCACCCTCCTCAACCCCATGTAGGTGTCCTGCATAGCCTGTGGATTCACAGATCACACTAGAGACCCAACAAAAAGTGTTTCAGAGAGAGAGCAAGAGCTAGCTTGCACTCCAGCCTTCAGCAAGAGTAATGGCTCAGTCATGTACATCTTTTTACCAACTAAAATGGTTATTAGTCCTAGGACAGCTACTACTCCACAAAGCCCACAGTGCCAGAGTGGAGGAGTGTATCTACCTCTTCCAAACAAGCTCTGCAGGAGACACTACTTGGTAGCTCTTAGATCTGGGCAGAAGAAGGACATAAGAGCTTTGAATAAAGATTTACTTATGGAAAATAATAAAAGCTAACACAAAGCCAAGGTTAACTGGAACATATAATTAAACTTCACATTTGTTTTAATAAAATACAATATTGACTTTGCTCTTTAAAGTAGATTAGGTTGTTGACATTACAGCAGTACAATAAACAATCCACTAAGCTTTTTACTAGCAGAACAGAAAATTAAAGCTGGTTATGACAAGCCAAATAAAATGAGTTTATTCAGGACTGTATAAATCATCAATAAGAATTCCTAATCACTCGCCTCCAAAAAGCTAGATTATTTGATCTGCAACAAAACTGGGGCTGTGTCAGCAAGTTGGATGCAAATCAAACAACATTCAGACATCTCAAAAATTCTGAAAGTATGTGTCTGGAATACAGATGAAGGCCAGAAATTCAGTGAGGCCTTCTTAGGGTAGTGGAGAAAGAAATTAAAGCTGTTTTTTACACTGAGATGTCATTATTGAAACAGGAGTCTCTCATCAGCATGGTATATCACAGACAAAACATCGTCCCCGGTTTTCTAGTCTTATTTTCTATGTATATTTTTACAGAAACTTTTCTTTGTTTGATGCATACATTTTATACACACTAAAAGCTACACAAACCTTAACTGTTTATTTTGATGTTTTATCATATTGTATTATCCTTTAATACAAAACCACATGGTTCCTGAAAAGATCTACCATAATTTAAGCCTTGCCAGGCACAATAGCAGTCTTTGATGCATGTATTTTATATACAAATTCTTATTGTAATGCTTGTGATCAATAAAGATGTTCACACAGGCATGGAGTGAGTTTGAGAACTATTAATATTTTATTATCTGTTTCCCTAAATCATAGTCTGCTCTTGCCTCAATAAAATTATTTTTCCATATTTTTTCATACCCTATAAATAAGGATTAAGAGTAAAATAAAAATAACAATAAAATATGTAATAAGTTGTTTCCAAGATAACTCCAAAAATTATGCTGCAGAATTCAGATGTAGCATGAACTGCTTCACATTTACCTGAACGTGGGTCTGGTGAGAGTTGTTCGTAATTCATGACAAAAGCTGAGAAGTGCATCTGTTTGCAAAGGAGGCATCCCTATTTTTTATTACGCAAGAATTTATGTTGAAAGTACCAACCTTAAACACTTGCTTAAAGCTTTCTCTATTTTGGACTGCATTTAAGCATTTGCTCATGGCTTACTGATTTAAAAAAAAAAAAAAGATACTCTAGAAGGAAGGAAAATCTTGAAGATTTTCTGGTTATTAAACCATGTTGCCATAGTCGTCGTCTTACCACCACTCCTGTGATCCTAAATAGGATACAAATGAAGGACACATGGAGGGGATCAAAGCTTCACAGACTTCTATTGCTTATTGACTCCTTTCCATGTTACTATGGCAGAGTTGCAAATAAAGCAGAAGTTTGGCCAAATGATCTTTTGACTATATTATACAGAGGGTGTTGACCAAATCTTGGATGAAGAACAAAAATAAGTCATGGAGTTAACATGGAAGATGAAACATTGCTAAAAGAAGATTGTGTCAGATTAGCCTGCTAGATTCTTTTGCTTTTCTAAACAAAAACGAATGGCTGTGAAGATTTGACCTTTGGTGAATCCTTTGATTCAGTACAGCAAGAAAAATTATTTTAGCTGGAGAAGGTAGAAATTGTAAAGGGGTTAGAGTATAGGTGAAAGTGTAAATAACAATTAGTTGTATAAATGGTAATTAGTTGACCGTGAAAGGGGAACTGTTCCTGTGGAGGAAGGTTACCAGCAGAGTTCATTACAGTTTAGAGTTGAGCCTTCCTTAAAATGATCATTATTGAGCATAGTAGAAAAGTGTGAATGTGATAATAGCTCAGAGCTGGAAGACATCTTTTGATCAGAGAAAAAGCATAATATCTCACAGAAAGAAAACCTGGATGCTACAAAGAACTGGACTAATCAGAACTTTTGCTGTGAGCTGAGGGGTCATCACATGAGGCAAAGGACAGAGCAGGAACTGTGAATTGCTGGTGTGATGTTACCAAACAGAGGGCTTCCAAGGGTGCATCACCTGACAAACTGCCTTTACAGAAAGTATGTTTATACCATGGTAAAAGCACTTGCTGAGAACTCATCTAGCATCCAAGAAAATGCAATTACTTTTGACCATGTGGGATCAGGGCTAATAAATTACTTGAAAGTAGGGAGATCTCCTTCTCATGACAGAAGATCAAAGGACCTCATTCTGTGCACCTTAGTAGACAAAAAGCTAGCCAGGGATGTAAATATCAGTGAAGGAAGAGAACCATCAATTCAAGAGAAAGCAGGAAAAAACAGTCCAGGAATACACTTACGCCTGAAAATAGAAGGATGTTAAACATCATATTCTGGGATAGTCTTTCAGCAGATCAATGGATCCCATGAAGACACGGGACTTCACTAAGGCAAATGGGAGTCCTGCCCAGAGATCATACTCTGTGTCTGCTCACCACATCATGGAGGTGGCACTGATGGTTCAGAAGAGTTCTTTACATGTTCTGAAGTATAGAAAAACATTAAGACTTGTCAAGCTACAATGGCAGCCATCAATTCCAGTGGTAGGTGGCAAATTGGAAGAGATTAACACATCCCCACAGTAAAACAAACAAACAAAAAAAAGACAGACTTTTCTTAGTTTTCTCTTGGGAATAAGACCAGGGGAGTTGGTCACACAGTGGAATCCAAACTTGCTTATTATATTCCTGTATTTCATCCTCTGTTCTTATTACAATTCCAAGATTAAATATAGGCTTCTCTCATTCCAACCAATTCTTCTGTGGCCTTTAAGATCTGTAAGATCTCCCTCTGGAGAGATACCTATTCAGTCTAATTCACTATAAAGCCTATCTTTTAGTATCTGGCTTGAAAGGGCTTAGGTTACAGTTTGGGTACTGATTCAAAAGGCAGAAAAATCAGTAGAAATCATCCTATTATAACTGAAAAGAGAATGAAACAAGTTAGCTCAATGGCTTTGCCGAAGTTAATTACCCAAAGAAATAAATTGAGAGAAGCTGCATTGTTTAGTTCTTGAATTAAACAATAGCCCTATCCCTTGGAAAATATTTTTAGTTGTTTAGCAAATCCTACATGCAGAGTGTTAGAGAATATTTTAAAGGAAAAAAAAAAACCCAGCATGTCCCACTGTGAGTGAAATATGATTCCATCATTCAGTACTGCAGTTTTCTTAAAATGTTGTTGGGTCCGATGTGGAGACTGGCATAAAAATGAAAGTCAAAATATGTAGGGGTTTCAAATATGTGTTAGATATTGTTTTGGGCTGATTCCTTTTGACATCCTGCTGTGTTTGTGTTTGGGAGCAATGTTTGAAATCAAGGGTCATCTCTGCAGGCAACTGTGCTGAGAAAAATTAACTGGCACTGTAAACGGAGAGGGTTTGTGTGAAATGCCATTCACAGCTGAATGGGAATACTTTAGACTGGTTACAGCAGTGGGGAAGAGTGTCATAATCTGAAAAAATTTCTTAATAGTACATATTACAAAGGGACTGTTTTCCTTCTGATATTAATGAGAAATAAATGTATATACTTCCCCCGCACTCCCATTTCAACAAAACTCAGAAATACCAGGGCTCTGGCTTGTAAGAATGACTTTAAAAATATGAACTTCTTGACCTTATGCCCCCAGTGCTCCAAAGATACATCAGCTTGACTTTTCTCATTGCCTATAGAATTTATTGAATGCTAGGAATTTAGACAGCTACTTGGACCAGAAAAGAATAGTTTTTGTCTAGAGTTCAGGTACAACTAGATTTGGAACATAAACTCTGACAGAATCAAATTCAAACTGCTAAGACATGTATTGAAAGTGTGTGCATAGGCCCATATCAGCCTTCTGGTTTCCATACAAACAAATGTCCAGTGTGTAATGTCTTAGCAAACCCAAATTCATCCAAAAAAACAACCAGTGGGAACTTCTGCCATGTCTTGTCAGTGACTTCTGACAACCAGGCCTTCTGGCCACTCTTCCTTTCTTCCCTTCCTTCCTCCTTCCCTTCCTCCTTCCCTTCCTTCTTCCCTTCCTTCCTTTCTCCTCTCCCTCTCCTCTCCCTACAGTGAAGGAAGAGCATAACTGCCAAGCATCGACTCCGTATTCTCCCTGTACCCACCAGGACCGCTGAGCCAGCATGACATTTAGTGGTAATTCACCTACAATGCTATAGGTCAGCAGCAAACAATCACTCCAGAGGCAAGAGGAAAACAGAGATGAATTGCCTCTGTGATCAGCTGCCTTTTGGAACTAGTCTTCATGCAATGCAGCCTCCTGTGCTGCCAGTGCCTACAGGCATACTCTAACCCCTAAACAGATGGCTGAACTTGCAAGCTGCTGTGGATTGTCTGTTTGCAGGTGTATGTGTGAAGAAGGAGGTTACGGTGAGTTTGATTTCTGTGTCTTGCAACGAATATGAAAGTATGTTTCTTATTTTGTGCTTATATAAGGAAGTCACACTTTGAACTTTCCTTGTTGAAGTAAGGTAATGACAACTCAGGGATTATTCATCTTCACACCCCTGGTGTGGAAAGGACTACAGTATGTCACACCCAGAGACTGTTTACTTCTGATGCCTGCTTCCTGCAGAGACTGTAATTGAAGTTTTTTAAAAATGCACAAAATCATACTGAAAGGAGGTGGGGGAGAATCTAGTACATATAACAGTCTCGTAGTCATTGATGAAGACTGACTGAGGCACTGAGATCTAGTTCTCCTTACTGATGGATATTAGTAACTAGAATTAGAATTATTTATACACTGGCATATAAATTTCCATTCCCTCTTTGCTTTCTGTGCAAGCCATATAAAAGTGTGGTGGGATGCATTTGAGAGCCACCCTGGCACCCTTCTAACCTCATAGTGAGTGATAGGCTCATTAGGGTGCAATGCCTCTGCCTCACTTTAAGCATGTAGAGCAGGGTATGACAAATTGTTCTACAGAATTGCCTTTTTCTCCATTGATTAAAATTACTTTAGATTTTATGTGCAGATGTAGACCCCTACACCATCAATATCTACATTTGCTCCAATGAATCCTATTTCTTTTGACAATGAACTTTGTCTACTGTATCAAAACGTTTGCATAAATGCCAGTACATAAAAAATGGGCGAATGGTGGCTCTGATCTGTCTGTCCAGCCACTTAAAGTTGTTCTTTGAATCATAACAATTCTACTTGAGAATTAGACTACTCGAGAATGAGGCCAGCTCTCTGGCTTTAGTAGTAGTCCAGGTGCTTCTGGGAAATGAGCAAAACAGTCAAGAAGATGACAATGGTAAAAGATGAACAAAGGATTTCCTAATCACAATTAGACTTAATTTCACCTTGAAGTCTGAGGCTTCTCGCAGGTTCAGAAGCTTTGGAATTAGTTCTAAAGAATGTTATAATGTATGTGAATATTATTCCTAAGCCTATAAATGGTCATTTCGTCTTGTATTCCCAGTAAACACAAAGCTTCTGTAATAGCCTTTTACTACCACTCCTTGGATATTTGATACAGAAATGAACATATCTAGCCCATGTGTGCCATACTGCCACATGCTAGCGTACATCAGTTTATGGAAACAATGCAAAGTATCACTGTATCTGTTTTTGGCAGATGAGGCTTAAATGAAGCAAGATGTTAGGCAAGTTGATTCCAGCCTAGAAAAGCCCTTATTCAAGTTCTTAAATCAGTTGTTTCCAGCCTCTGACATTTGTAGTGTCTTCAGAAATACCACCTCTGTGATAAATACTGAATAGCATTTATGGCCTCGCATTTCTTTGCTGTTCTCTGAAGGCTTTTTAGAAGTCACAGATTTTCAAAGGTGTCAAGTACCACAGGCTGAAAAACACTGTCTTAAATGAGGCAACCCTGTTCACCTAGCCATATGGTTATGTGTTTTAGCAGGACAGCTCTTCTAGTGGAAAGAAGAGCTTTCTACTCTACTTTCTTCTATCTTCATTCAGAGATAGGGCTCTGAGCACCCTGATCTAG
The DNA here is from genome assembly GCF_000687285.1 of Phaethon lepturus. NCBI lineage: Eukaryota > Metazoa > Chordata > Aves > Phaethontiformes > Phaethontidae > Phaethon > Phaethon lepturus. The sequence goes on from NW_010552558.1 coordinate 13,949, forward strand.
TTGAAGATGTCCCTGCTCATGGCAGAGGGCTTGGACCAGATGGCCTTTAAAGGTCCCTTCCTACCCAAACTATTCTATGATTCTATGATTTAGAGTATATTTGTAACAGTAAAGCCCCACTGTATTTAGTGTGTATAAGAATTTCTGAAAATTTATATAATTTCTTATGTATAATATTTTACTTTATTTGCTATTTATAAATTGAAAAGCACAGTCTTTGATTCAAGTATTTCATCTTTTTCTTCATGTCAGCATTCAAAAAGCAGTCTAAACCACTAGTACAGCATTGCTAGAGAAGAGATAGAAGGGATATTTAAATGTATTTTATCTTTTTTTTCTAATCAGGGTGGCTGATGACTACTGTCTGTAGTTTTTCTATTCATTAACATGCCAATTGAATTTCATTTATTGATTGCTAAGGAAAAATCTGGAGGTTTTAATTTTTTTTTACTCATTTTAATCAACCCTGCTTCCTAAATGCTCAGTTCACAACCCTCCAGTGCATAAAATAAATCACATGTCCTTGATGGGTCTAGACTTTTATGGCTGTAGAATACTGGGAAACTCCATGATTTGGAGGCTACACTAAAATAATGTCAGTTTTTATTCTTCTTGCTTGCCCCCAGCTGAGGGGGGTGTGTGGAGGGGAGGATGCAACAGAAAGATATCTGAAATGTTATTCATTTTGTTCAAAACATCAACAGCAAGTGGGGGATTTTGAAAGTGCTCAGTGTTGGCCTAAACATTCTCAGTTCCTACAGAAATGAGTGGTAAAGCTCCTGTTGACTTTGACAATGCATGGTTTTAAAAAAAACATGTTTTAAAACATGGTTTTAAAAAAACACTCTATCTTTGTAATAAGAGAGTTACAGCTAATCCACAGTACATATGGTCTCCCAAGTTCACGGCTTTTTCAGAATCGTTTTTGCTATACAAAAGCCAAAAGCCAAACGCATGGCTATGTCCCAGAGAAAGAGAATTTTGCTTTCTATATATAGAAGTGATCATGCTGTCATTTTTAACTGCTTCATGATATGACTGTAGAGCTCAGCTTAGACCCCTTTGTTTTCCAAGTCTCTGCATTGTTGTAGTTGTATTTCTGTCGTAGGCAGTCTTATTAAACTGTTTCTCTCTGTTTCCATCCCAGTGCTTCTGCCAAGGTGCTCCTCACACAGCTTTTCACACTGTGAAAAGCTTAGCACCTGGTTAAAATGGTCCTATCCTCACTTCTTCATCTACTTAGCCAAATTTTCTGGATAAAGAAACTAAATTTCATACTTTTTGTCCCCAGAGTGGGTGCACATAATGTGACAGAGTAAACTGTTTTCCATTTAGAGCATCAGTGCCAGTGTATTTATGGATAGTGGTTGAAAAGGTGAAAAGGAATCACCTGTGACTCCATTCATTACAGTATTTACATCTATAAATGTTTAACTCCAACTACTAATCTTTGCCTGTGCATGTGATATCTGGGCAATAAAAAGTAATATAATGCACTGCCCTTGATATAATTCACATCAGTTATGCAGAGCTCTTTTAATAGTTCAATGGCTTCTAGATTTATATTAATTCCAAGTGAAAAGGAATCGTTTACATTTCTTCACATTTCATTATGTTTGAAACATAAAACTATGAATAGAATTAAAGAGAAAATGAATTTCTCTCCACTCTGAGTTGTTAAACTGGGATGCTCTCCCGACTGAGAAGCATAGCACACTTGCTTAGTAGCAAGGGGCTTGAAATTTCTGATAAACAAACCTAACCTGCACTTAAAGACAAAGACTAGCTTGAACACAAGGACATGGCCTTTACAGCCATGGAGAACTCACTACAAGAAGGATGCTGAGGTGCTGGAGCGTGTCCAGAGAAGGGCAACGAAGCTGGTGAGGGGTCTGGAGCACAAGTCTTATGAGGAGCGGCTGAGGGAACTGGGGTTGTTCACCTTGGAGAAGAGGAGGCTGAGGGGAGACCTTATCGCTCTCTACAACTGCCTGAAAGGGGGTTGTGGTGACGAGGGTGTTGGCCTCTTCTCCCAAGTAACCAGCGATAAGACAAGAGGAAATGGCCTCAAGTTGCGCCAGGGGAGGTTTAGATTGGATGTTAGGAAAAGTTTCTTCACCGAGAGGGTGGTCAGGCATTGGAACAGGCTGCCCAGGGAGGTGGTGGAGTCGCCATCTCTGGAGGTGTCCAAAAAACGAGTGGATGTGGCACTTCAAGACATGGTTTAGGGAACATGGTGGCACTGGATTAATGGTTGGAATTGATGATCTTGAAGGTCCTTTCCAACCTTAGTGATTCTGTGATTCTGTGAACTGTAGAGGGGACAATTCTCTCAAAAAGTTTAAATTTAGGTGTTTCAAATCATTTTCCTAGAGAAGACCAGCCTTTTGACTACAAGGAGACCAAACATCCTGAGGTTGATGTTAGGTTTTTAAAGGCATTTTAGCTCTGTTCCTTGTAGGACAGCATCCATTACTGTCTGGATTCATAGCCATAAGCCTGGAACCAGCTGCTGTAGTCAGGTAACACAATTAACGCGTGAGACCTGCCACCTTCAGAGCAACTTTACCCAGAGGTGACAGCAGTCATCTGCCTTGTGCAAAATCAGCTGAGGGAGTTAAACCAAACCTGAAAATGAGGTGACAGTAGCAGTATGCAGAAGAGCTGACTTCTCAGAAAAGTTATTTGTCTAAGGAGGTAGGGACATCTCCCACTGGGGAACTTCAGCCATTTGTTGCATTACTCTGCAAAACCAGAAGCTTTCCAAGTCCTTGCAAGCAGAAGAGAGACCTGAGCATCACACGTGCATCCTTACCAACAGCCCTTACTGGTGTTGGTAAGGGCCATTGATAAGTGTGAGGCCCAGCAGAGGACACATACAAGATACTGCACCTGGAGGCACACCAGCCAGGCAGTCACCTCTCTTGACATTGTCTAGGTTTCAGCACTTTCAAGGCTACTTTTTAAAGGATTTCGGTGCTTATCATGGTCATCAAGCATCAAATCCTGTTTTGGATCTTTGCCTTTCAGAGCGAGTCTCAATGTATTTTCACTAAGGGGAAAATTTTTAGTAACTTATATCAGCAGACAAATTCGCACTAATCTGAGATAAAGTTCCAGGAAACACAAAACAGACTGTAGTTTTCACATGTATTAGATAGTCAAGTAAACCCTATGGGGGTTACCTCAGCTAACGTACTATTTTAAAACTTCACAAGTGCCTTGCTCTCACTGAGGCCATATTTTGCATGAATCAACAAAAAGAGCTAAGATAAAGCATGGCTTCTCCCTCCCACTTCCACAGAGAGAAGAGAGTGTGGAGGAATGTAAGAATCAAAATAACTGAGGTCCATATTTTAAAACATAGTTGTTCCATATTTAAAAATGCCCAGTTGTCTTCCAGCATGTTCCCGCTTGCAAGGTGCCCCAACAATTTTGAAGTGTGACACATTTGGAACTTTTACCTCAAGAAAAATCTGAAATATAAGGACCAATTCTATTGCTAATTTAAAACTGATTCTGGCCAATGTTTGTTTTCAGCTTATGCCTCTATCTGGCACTTAGCATACCTTTTGCGATATTTCCTTTCTTACAACATTTACTGCAAAACTATTCACTTAAGGATCTCACTTCCATTCATTTTTCTTCAATTAAGGGTAATTTGAGGGAAAATGTTCATCACAGAAAAAAAAAAAGACCTTTGCTGCTTCTAAATGTTTCAGACTCCCCTCACTTTTACTTGCTTTTCTCTGGGAAAACCCTACAACAACAGTCACTTCAACTCAGATGTCTTTGTAATTACAACTATGAAACCAGGGACGGGCTGCAGAACAACATTTCCTCTATTCGTGTTTGAAACAGTGGGCTGCTGACCTGCAGCACATAGCCAATCCTTTGCCACGCTTTTGGACGGCCTAGGGTATGAATTCATCATGAATTCATCCCAGTGGAATAACCAGCAAGACAAAATAATCTGTGTAGTCCTGGCAAAAAAAACTTTAATCAGTTTTAAAGCATACACAGTTGGAGATTGCCCTCAGGGCAAAATTACACTCAGGAAGCACGCCGATGTGCCTTGGTTTGCTAAAACCCTGCAGTAGGCAACAACAAGTATTTATGACCCTTTTTGATGGCAGCCATCTGAGCATCTCTGAAAAATATCAGTGTCACAGCATTGCATTAGGTATCCTGCAGAGATTTCTTGCAGGATTCTCCTGTGTTCTCGATGTATTCCTCTTGTTTGGTAACCAGTTCCAGTTCAAGAACTTTTTTAACTCTCCAGGCAATAAATTTACCCCTTTTGTGAAAATTTACTCAATATCCCGTGAGGTTAGCACTAGAATGAGCAAAGAACTGTGTATTCAGACTCAGTAACTGCTTCATGTAGGAAATTAAAATTATAGCTACCTTTACAATGATTCATTTATCTCATTGGCTTCACATAAAAACCTTAGGGGAGGAGTTGCATTTTCAGATATTATGGCACAATTTCTCCCCCTTGCTGATGCAAAAGGGAGGAAGGAATCGTTACTGACCTCCAATGGGATAGGCCATACTAAGCACATTTTAAAGCCCCAGCTCTTGCCCAGTACTCTGTTTCCAACCTTGCCTATTTTCAGCACGTAAGCAGAAGTTGCTGTTCATCCGGTCACTTCAAAGAGATTTTGGTATGTTGGCAACACAGCATGCAGTTCTGATTATCCCATGTTAGGACAGAGTAAGTACATTACAACTTAAAAAAAAAAAGAAAAAAGAGGGATGGTGCAATTATAATGTCTCTAAGTAGAATAGAATTGTGAAGGTAACTAAGGAATAATTATTGTTTATTTCCTTGAGTACAAGAAGAGGGTCATCCAAAGAAGTGGTGAGACAACAGGTTTAAACAAATTGTGATTTTTCTTCTTCATAATGCACAGTTAAAATATCAAACTTACTGACATGGGATATTGTGAAAACCAAAGTAAAATAGCTAAAAAAATTAATAGACAATTTCTCCTACGAGAGGTTCAAGCATGTTTTTTTTAAAAATAAGTGATGAGCCAGATACAACTGCCAGTTCAAAATATCCTTAGTTTAATGGTTATCAGGATTGATAGCCTTTACTGAGGCAGGATCATCTTCTACCTCTTATATTTTTGTGTTTTTTTCTTTTTGTATCCACAGTGAGATGATCTTAATAAGTTTATTATCAGAAAAAAGATACAAGCTAGATGAACCTTTGGTCTGACCCAGTGTGACTGCGTTGTATGCTTATGACACATGAAGCTTTTGTTACCTCTGCTTACAAAAGCCTTCCTTAACGTCCCATGGCTGTTCTGATGCAGATGGAGAAAAACAGCAGAATTGGTCTAAAATTGCTTTGAACACACTTGTAAGGCAGAAATACAAGTCCTTCCTCAGAAACAAGCATAACACTTAGTGACATGTAGATCAATGCCTGCATTATTTAAAATGTGCATTCGCTCATTGCAACTATCAGTCTTGAAATTTGCCTCACAAATTCTTCTCTTCTAAATTTCCTGTGTACTCTTTTCTTTGAAGTTTTTCAGGCCACCAAACATCTCTGCAAGTTTGTTTTGATTTTCTCCCAGACTGTCGGAAATTGGTGAAAATATGCGAAGATATTTTATGATAAAAACCCGAGACATGGGCAGGGTTGGCTTTTTAGACACCTTATTTTCCACTTTTGGGGAGCTGGAGAGGTTATCGCTCACCAGTGACATGCACATGCTGATGAGCGGGTTACAGCACCTGTGACAGGAGCCTTGTCCTGTCGTTTCAGCTGAAGAGGAGCATGATCATAATTGAAAGCTCTTCATTTAACCCCAGCCAAGACAGTGTCAAATAAGCCACAAATCATTAGGACTCCTGCACTCAGGAGTCAGGGAAAAAACCCTCCATTTCTGTTATTTTACAAGTATTTGAGCTTCTAATATTTTTCATAATTATACAGCCTGGGAGTTGGTTTCTTCTCCCAGTATTTGTGATCCTAATTAAGCCTCACATTTATTATTAACACTGCATCCTATTTTGTACGGGGAACAACCTCTGGAGATGCTGTTCCGCTCGGCTGTGACACCCGAGGCCTCACGTCTCTCTCATTATTGAGGCCTGCCTCTGCTCCGTTAGGGTACTGCCCTCTTCAATCCCCTCTTGCTTTTGCAGCCTGGGAATGGTTTCTCTTCCTCGTATTTGAAGTTCAAATTAAGTCTCATGTTTATTAGTAAGTGCATCATTTCATGAGAGAAATACAAACCTTCTGAGAAAGATCAGAGAGGGCTGTGCTGAGCTGAGGCCGCCGAGGGGCTCCCGGCAGTAGGGAGGGGGTCGGGTCAGCACCAACAGAACCGGCAGAATTAGCTTCATAGCGAACAAACCAACCCCCAAAAGCACATCTGCAAATTATACCCCAGGGCCACAAAAGCCTGAAACTTAGAGAGGTGCTTTCGGTGGGCTTTGGTAAGGGTGCAAAGAAACTGGGAAAGTCTGAGCATAAGCCGTCCGTAAAGCGAACGACCATGGCTCTGCGGTCTGCGCATCGATGGAGAAGAGGACAAGGGCTGTAGGGTGAGTGGCAACGACTACGAAACGAAGGAGGGAAAGCTTTTGATCCTGTCCTGCTCTGTTCAGGGAAGTGTCACCCCCTCTCACCACTGTGACTACTGTCACAGGCTCACCCGAAGCCCTCAGGACATAGCAGTGCCAGGCGTATGAATCAGGAGCGCTGCTCTGACAGCCAGCCCTCTGTACATACCCTGCTCTCGTCCCTGTGCCCGTTACCAGTTGTAACCACGACTGACACAACAGGGTCAAAAGAAGCGGCACAGTGAAGTGGTGAACGTGAACTTGTATTGGCAGCCTGAGCTCCGTTGCTGGTTCTGCCACGGGCTCGCTTTATGATCATATACAGAATTATACGAATGGTTTCTTATCCAAACTTCGCTTGCTGCTTTTCTCTCTAATGCCTTTGCCCTGATGCTTCATCACCTTCTAATCAACTTCATTCTGCTGCTGACTCCATATCTGCTTCTGATACACAGCTGACTTCTGTATCTGCTCACAGCTCAAAGACATCAGCTGAAATGCAGTAATGAGATGTGACTGCAAAAAATAGCACATTTTCTGTGAGGAATCTTCTCTCTGCAGGTATCAAGATTTCAGCTTTTTTTTTTTTTTTTTTTTTTTAATTTCATAAGAATATCATCCTCAGTCCTGTGAACTCCTGCTTGCTTTGCAGATCTGGATTCACTTGTATGTAATGAAACTGGAACAAATGGGAAGAAGTTTCCTCAGCCACCTGAGTAAAAGGACCACAGTCCTAGAAGGTTGCAGCCACCTGCAGTCTAGATTGGTAGAGATTCAGACAACTTGTGATGGCACCAAAACTGAACCACTTCAATTTTCAATAAAGATAATCGTCTTGAACGCAGAGGACATAGGCAGGTTGACCAGTGAGGCTGTGGAAATGATAAACCACCATGTCAGAGGTAGAAGTGACACTGAAAAAATGCAATGCTATTACACCTTGAGGGACCAGATAACCTGCATCTGGCCCAGTGCTACAAGTCTAGCAGCAGGGAGTTTTAACCAGGTTTGTTGAGTCTAAGGAACAGTTTTATGACTGGAGCAAAACAGGTATCGTTCATGCAGCGTGTGGATGAACGCTGAACTGCGCGTTGCTGGCCGCCAGCCTGGCCTGAACGGGCCTCGCAGGGCTGCAAGGCTCTTAAACACTAGCAAACAAAAGAGCAGTTAAATGAAGGGAAATGGTAAATGAGATAAATATGACAATTTAGCAAACACAGGCTGTGCCAGGCTAACATGATAGCTCTCCCTGATAAGCTAACTGATCTTCCAGACAAAAGAAATGCGGTAGATCTAATCTACCTGAAGTTCAGTAAAGCGTTTAATACAGTCCCACATGGGACATTATTAGTTAGGCTAGATAAAATGGGAATTAGTTCCCCACTAGAAGGTGGCAAATAGCTAGCATAAAGGAGACAACCTAATAGGTTGTTTCAAGAGGGAATTGCCAGCCTACAGAGAGGCTACCTGTGGACTCCCACAGGCATCAGTTCTGGAAGTAGTTGTACAGGTGAAAATTACTGATGCAACAAACCCGATCAGCACAGGGTCTGCCTGCGTCATCTTTTACAGCAAAATAAGGGCTTGCTCTGTCTTCAATCCAGGCTGACAGGGTGTAAACCACATCTGACCCAAAGCTATATAACCAAATAAATGCAGGTCTGGTATACTAAATGAGGGAATGAGAGGCTTTTACCCATGAGCAGCACCACAAGACATTTGCATAGGATCTGTCTCACGTTCAGATGGCTCAGACTGTGGTTAGACCAAGTCCACAAAGGGTTATATAATTATACCACAAAAAATTAATCATGACGCATGACAGAAAGAGCAGGAAGACCTGTGGATTAGGGTAAGAGAGACAAGGCACGAGGAACCTGGTCTAGAAAAATGACTTTTTGCTAGAAGTTGACAATTATCAGTAGGAAATACAAAATAGCAAAATCTAGGTGCATTATCTAATTCCAGGATGAAAGTGATCCACAAACATAACACAGCAAGGAAAACACCCTCCTAATTTCAAACACAGCTTTATTACTGTGGAATGCACTAGTAAGTAGCGTGCATTGTGCACTATGCACAGTTACATTCACAAGGACAAGAAAGGTGAATACAGAATGTTGCAGATGACACTATGAGCACTGCAAATCCTTTCTGCTAGGTGAATTTGTTTTTTTGGTGGCTTCACCACATGCATAGCCATGTCCTTATTCCTCATTTGCTTATTATGCCTGCTGTTAAGACTGGATTCTGTAAAACGGGTGGAACTGTGCTTTGCCTCCTTCTGGCTAATACTGATAACGCGAGCATTTCTCCTGTGTTTCAGGACAAAGTCCCAAGAGCTTAATTTAAGCTCTAACAGTAAGAGAGAATTGCTCATCGAATCAGATGCTGATCTCAGCTGGGAGGAGGTAAATGAGTTCCATGTGGTAATTTAAAAATCTGTTCCTTATTGTTTCTCAGCTGTTAGCTGTTGCCTCCCAACTGGGCCTGTGCTTGACTGTGTGCTAATTGGACCCAACAAGCATTGGTAAGAAGGGTCAAAGAGCCAAAGCCTTGGTTTGGCTCTTGGCCCATGATACAGGGAAGTCATGCTTGCTCTGCTTAGCACCTGGGCAATGAAATGCTTATATGAGGCAGAGGACAAGCTTAGCACAAGAACAAATTGTTTTAACCTGGCCATAAATAAGTTCTGGCTGTAATTCTTTCTAAAATACTTCTCATGATCATAGCAGTGGGATTCTGGAAAATCCATTTATGGAAGAGGTTGCATGACACTCCTTCCAGTCAACACCAGAGGACAGGCTCAGCGGTTGTGGGCACCCCTTCAAGTTCTTTGTTCTTACCTTTTGGGAGAATTATGAAGCAAACTCTGTAATAATCTGTAGCTTAAATCATAATACATGAGCCAGAAAAAAAAATGCAAAACACAGCTTGATTTTTGGTTCCCAGGTGGATGTTTGCAGAATTGGCATTTACAACAACCATCTGATATCATTCGATATGGAAGCTATCAAGAGATCATAAACATGGAATCCCACAGCAACATTTTTGCAGTTACATTTTAAGAGCTGGAGAGCATTTAATGCCAAGCTGAATAAAAAGGTGCCATTTGAAATATTGCCATGGTCCTGTGTTGACTTAAGGAAAAGTGTGAGGATGGTACTCACTTCCCCCAGATCAAGAGTCATGCAGGCCTGTTTTTAGCTTGCTAGTAGGTATAAGGGTTCAAAGAGTGAATCAGGAGAGGGAATTTAGAAGACATAATGGGCTTAAGGCTCAGCTGTGTAGCAGCCAGTGGCAGAATGACACTGTGTATATGTACGGTTTCCAAAAAGCACTCAGTGCATGTGAACTGCTCAACAAATTCATATGATCTGATACGCTTGCTCAGCCAGCTTCTTTCTGCCTGCCAGGTGGGTTTGTCCATAGTCTCTGATTTCTGTACAACAGTCTGGTTTTGTGCATGTGTTTCCTCTTAAGGATATGCCTTCAAGAAATAGTTATGTTCTCCTTAAAGTTTCAAAAGCCCAAAATGTTGATACAAAACAGCTTTCAACATTTTCACACATCAGTGTAAACGTAAGCATAGCAAAGGTGAATGGTTAAGATTTACTGTGCCATTTTTATTTGTATTTAATAAATATTGCTCATAAAAGATAATGCTCACATTACTTGAATAATATAACTGATTGAATGAGATGGTGAAATAAGAAGGGTCATTAATGACGATCACAGTAAAGTTTTACGTTAGTACTCCTTTAGAATTTATTGAGGGAATAACTGATCTGTACACCCTCGGAAATCAGAGACAGGTACTTGGTTTTGAATTGTGTTGGGACCAGAGGTTGTACTACACAGTTGGTTCCTACTGTACTTCTTGCTGGCTGAGGCCTGATTTTTTAAAGAACAATTGTCACTGATTTTTAAAGTCTTTTCCTCCATTTCAGTGAGCAATAGGTAAGGCTGCTAAAATGAATGGATGTCACCAGACATATAAACGGTGCATTGGCTAATGAGCCCTCTGTGTCTCACTGAACTGAGATGTCTTTTATCATCTCAGTTACTGATGTGGACGCAGGTGAAAAGCTGCATTATAGTTACAGCAACCAGGAGAACAAGAGACTAGACACCTTATTTTCAGCTTGTTCTTTGAAGTGAAACTTGGGATATATAATATATATAAACAAATAAAAATGATGGGTTTATATATATATGTGATTTTATATACATAATATATAAAGCATTATTTGGAGACTACAGACTGTTTCATCATGTCATATCTGCCCTTATATATATTTACAACTTGACTGAATCATTAGACCATCCATTTGGTCTTCAGGATATTAAAGGACACATCACTTCAATCTGTTACCCTTTACTGAATCCAAGAAATTATTTTTGCACATCCGTCAGAAAGATACCCAGCAAATATCAATAGCATATACAAATCTTAGCAGTGGTTTTAAAATGTGTGTTGATGTATTCTGATTGATCTTCTCTTCTGCATTCTATGTTGCAATGTCAGTGATTTCTTCCTACTGAGTCAATTGGTCCTGTAAGAGAGCTGGGGGATCCTCTGATAGATGCCAGGGATACCTTCCTCTAAACCAAACAAATGAAACAATACTGGATGCCATGTTATGGGAGGGTCATCCTGGGGATAGGGACAACAAGAGATCATCCTGAAAGGCATTTGCAAAGGATCTTCTTGGGAACAGCCACTCAGAGTGGAGTCTAGGAGACAAGAAGGCAAGAGGTGTGCTGGGGCTTCCCTGAACTGAAGGATCTGGAAGAGAAAAAAACTTCAGATGTGGTAACACTTAAGGTATACTGAATCTAGGCAACAGCTAATAGGGTAGAGGAGATCTTACAAAGCCTGGAAAGCCTTTGAAACTAGATGAATATTTATGTGGACCCTGTAACCTACTATAGCCAAAAGGGCTCTGTGAAGGTGATGAGTAGTCAGAAGATTTTGAGTAACATCTTATCCTATGGAAGTTAATCATGCTCTGAAGAGGAATAACATAGAGAAACAATGCTTGTATTCATTGTTTAATGTGAGAGGGAAGGTCGAGTGACACAACACAGCCCCTTAGCAACACAAGGTAATTCGTCTCTGCGTTCCCTAATTATATACCATAAATGTCAGTCACGCTTCATGTTACCTGTATTTAACTATAATCCAGACGCATGATCCCAACATAAATTAGACAGTTTGTATAGTTTGCTGTTAAATATACTTCAGAATAGGGTACACCTGATTGCCAAAGGAGGTGGGGGGAAACAGATCTGTAATCTCATCCCATAAATCTCACTTTCCTATCCTGGAGCATTCTTAACCACCTTTCTTAACACAAGATCTGTATCAGCATAAAATTTTGTCCTTGTCTGTCTGTTGAATCTTCTAAATCCTCTTTACTTGTATGGGGTGAAAAGAACTCCTCTTGAGGCAATGGCAGATCTCTGCTTGTAAAAATGACAGAATATTAGAAATTCAATCTATTGTGTGACATGAGTACAGAACTTTTGCTCTAGATTTCCTTAAAAATGAATATATTAGAAAATGTGGTTATCAGCAGGCCATTTATGACCAGAAATATTTTCTTATAACTTAGTGCTACTTATATCTTTAGATTAGACACTTGTAAAATAGACCATTATGTATAATAAAAAGCATTTAATGAAAGTTTCATTTGGAGGACACTGAATTCAACAGATTTAACTTTGACACTGACAAATGTCTCACAAGAGATGATTTGCATGGAAACCACTGGGGTCTCATTTTAGTTCCTGTAACAAACCAGAATGGTGATTTTATCATTTCAAAGTCATTTATATTAGCCTGGAGCTACATGACACAATGGCAATGCTTAGGATTGTAGCAGTACATCATCTGCATAAGTGGCATAACTTTTACTGCTGTGATAATCATTCCCAGAGCCTATATCATACATATAAACCTTCTTCAATAGAGAAAAAAAAGTCTAATTGATCCATTATTTGCCAGAAAGACTTATTATCATGTAGCACATGGTTATCTAGGTGGAAAAATGGACTGAAAGGTATGGTATACTGATTGGGTCATCATTTTGCCTACATTTTAGCAGACAAGATGTTTCTACTGCAATTTTTCACAGTTCTGTACAACAGCCAAGTAAGAAACAAATAAAATTCACTAATAAATTTATGCCAGACCATTCTCTTCACTGCAAGAAAGAACAATTTGTAGAATCTAATTAATATTCTAAAATTAAAACATTATGTGGCTTGGACAGATTTTGGATTCAAAGTTTTATTTGAAAACTGCTACATGATAGTCAAACAGACCCACCTAGCTAGAGGCACAAGCAAAGAAAAAGGGCAAAAAAGAAAATCAGTGTAAACGTATAGCCTCCAAAAAAGTAGAAGGATCAATAAATACACTCTGATGTTAATACCACAGGGTTAGATTTATTAATCACCTAGACGTCTGAGAAAGAATTTCTATAAATACTTAACCCCTCTATTATAAGGATTTATATTTGAAGTTCATCTTTGCAAAAGTCTATTACAGTAGGCAGCCTCTTTACTTAAAAATGCTCCCTAAAGCAGTGACATTTCTTGTATAAATCACTCCTAACTGCCACAGAAACTGAAATGAGATTTTAAGCCCATGATAACAGTTTTCAAAAACATCCGAATTCTCTTGTTAAGAACAATTTAGGTGAGATTTTTCAAAGTTATCCGAGGACCTAAATGCCACTGATTTCATGGGAGCCAAGAGCTTCCTGTTGCAGTCCAGGGTCTGTCCTTTCTGGAGTGGGACAACGAGGGATGTTCCCAGCAAAACCAGGGGTCTTCTGGTGGGTTAGAGACCACAGCAGTGGGCAACAGAAATGGAACAGGCTGTAACTCATTTCCCCTGGTGGACCCACTCTTCCAGCATTGTCCTAGCAGAGTTTGCGGCTTCACATAGCCTTGTCTCAGGCCCTTCTGCATGCAGCACATATTCTCAGTGGCATCACATAAAGAAACTCAGGTAAGTGCTGTGTTAGGTAGTATTCTCGGTATCTGGGAAAATATAAAAATACCAGTCTTCAAAAAAACAATTGCAGAATCGCCTCTGGCCCAAAGAGGAGCTCTGTGGACCAGAAGAGAGCCTAGTCCTTGTGATAGTTTCCCTCAAGCTAAGTCCTTAACTGACAGAGCAACTTCATGTCACAGGGTATAAGCACAGCTTTGAATGGTGCTGAGTGAGATGAGATAAATAAATTAAGACGACTGACATAAATAAATAAGAACCAGCCCGCATTTCAAGCCTATGATGGAAACAAACATAGTCACACAACAGGTATAAAGCCAAGCACCAGAGATGTGGCCTGAGCTGTTTTGAGCAGAGACAGCAGCAGGAGGGAGAGGGGCAACAGCGTCCTGGCCGGTATCAGCACTAGTGTGGCCAGCAGGAGCAGGGAAGTGATCATGCCCCTGTACTCGGCACTGGTGAGGCCGCACCTTGAATACTGTGTTCAGTTTTGGGCCCCTCACTACAAGAAGGACGTTGAGGTGCTGGAGCGTGTCCAGAGAAGGGCAACGAAGCTGGTGAGGGGTCTGGAGCACAAGTCTTATGAGGAGCGGCTGAGGGAACTGGGGTTGTTCAGTCTGGAGAAGAGGAGGCTGAGGGGAGACCTTATCGCTCTCTACAGCAACCTGAAAGGGGGTTGTGGCGACGAGGGTGTTGGCCTCTTCTCCCGGTTAGCTAGTGATAGGACAAGAAGAAATGGCCTCAAGTTGTGCCAGGGGAGGTTTAGATTGGATATTAGGAAAAATTTCTTCACTGAGAGAGTGGTCAGGCATTGGAACAGGCTGCCCAGGGAGGTGGTGGAGTCGCCATCTCTGGAAGTGTTCAAGAAACGTGTGGATGTGGCGCTTCAGGACATGGTCTAGGGGACATGGTGGCGCTGGATTAATGGTTGGACTTGATGATCTTGAAGGTCCTTTCCAACCTAGTGATACTTACCCCGTTATTATTAACTCTGCTGTTAAGTTCTCTCTATTGCATTTATACACTTTTGACTTGAATGTATTAATTTTTCCAAATATCTGGGTCTCCCAAATGCTCATGCATGTCTCAGTGCTCTTAACTCTTAAATAGTGGCTATAATCAGTACAATTCTGGTTTTAACAGTTCTGATTTCTCTGTCTTATCTTAGTAAAAATCACTGAAACGTTTCATCAAAAATATTATCTTGCTTTGGTGCATAAACATACACATGAGCAGGTTTGCCACTACTTGAAAGAGATGGATAAGCCATGATAACACAGAGGAGAGCTCGATATGTTAGCAGTGCTGTCAGGGGAATGCCCCCATCTACCCCTGTGTGTAATCTGCTTGCTCTAGCTGTCAGTCATTCATCCTATGCACCACCCCACAGCATTCACTTGGAATGAAATCTTGCTTTTGGAACCTCTTATTGCCAGTCACTGCCTCTGCACACTGACATCAGGGCTTTTTTGAGATTTCAGGCTGATTTTTACTAGGAGCTTGCCCCTCATTTGATGTAACACAAACTTGTCATTGCAGCTTTTCTTGAGCATTTTCTTATGGAGATATTTTTCTATTGACTAATACCCCAGTAGCATTTTGGCAACTGTGCAAAATATGCATGGCCTATCAGGGAATCAAATAAAGTATTTCTAATCATGTTTTTATCTTAACTTAGAGATAGAAAGAATTGGCACCATATGAACCACTGGCTCTGTGGGGAAATAACAGCTGATTCTCAGACCCACAACAAACTGCAAAGCATAGCTTGACACTTTGCATGTTTAAGTATTAACACTTCTTACGTTATTATATAGAATACTGTGTTATTCAGCAGCTGTAAAAACCGTTAGGGATATCTTGCAGTGCTTGCTGAGACAAAGCTGTTTTTGAAGCCAAATGGCATCGTGCCTGAATAAGACCAAAATTTGGACAGATAGGGCCTGTTATGATAGGACAAGGGGTAATGGTTTTAAACTAAAAGAGGATAGATTTAGGTTAGATTTAAGGAAGAAATTTTTCCCAGTGAGGGTGGTGAACCACTGGCCCAGGTTGCCCAGGGAGGTGGTAGATGCCCCATCCCTGGAACCATTCCAGGTCAGGCTGGACGGGGCTCTGAGCAACCTGATCTAGTTGAAGATGTCCCTGCTCATTGCAGGGGGGTTGGACTGGATGACCTTTAAAGGTCCCTTCAACCCAAACTATTCTATGATTCTATGATTCCTGTAATTCTTTTGTGTTCACCCTGAGTGCCCATGCTATGAGGTTCAGTACTTATATTAAAGAGGTTTCATTTTGTCAAGGTGAAGGGTGTTCAGGCTGCTGAATATTTTGCTTAGGACAGGATTTACGTTCTCTCTCCTTTCCTGGTTCCCTGCAGTTTGCCTCCTGCTGACGGATGATCTTTCCCTAAAAAAAAATAGCGAAGGTATTTTTCCCCAAGTGTGAAATTGATTCCGGCTGACAACAGAGTGTGTCAATCACTTCCCACTTTTGTCATCTTCAAAGACTCCTCTTCCCCTTCTTTAAATTGTATTTTCATAATTGAAAATTGGTTTCAGATGACTTAATGAATTCCTCCACTCTATTAAAGGTTGAAAGCAGATGAAATACTGCAGCTTTCAGATTAAGTGCATTTTTATAGGGAAGCTTTAGCAGAAGCTTCAGGAACAACAGCAACAAATTTTCTGCATTAAGACATGCCCACTAAAGGAGCAAATCAGAGCAGTAGAAATGGCATTTCCCACCAGCACCCCTGCAAAAGAAGAAGCACTAAATTATATTTTGACCTTACAGGTATATTTTTAAAGCTTCTGAATTGCTGGAGCTGCTATCAATCTCCAAACAGCTAATGTGACTCATTGATCAACTGAGATCAGCGTATACTTTCCGGATGATACAGCGCTGCATCTTCTATTGTGGTATCTCTTTAGAAGGATAAGGCTGACCCTGGAAAGCATAAATGCCGATGGTAAAATATACTGTGTAATCTCTATTAGCTATCCACAGTTAATCTTATGATAGTAAGTGGAGAGAGGAATAAACTGTTTTCACATGATGATACTCCCAATCACTGGGGCTTGAAATCTTGACTTGCTCAGCAAAGTGGTAGTTGATAAATATAGTTGAACTATTAAACCATCTGAAGCTTTGCTTTTGGGAGACTGTAGTGCAAATATCTGCTGAAATCTGTGTGTCATTTATTCATGTAGTTTACTTAAAAGTAGCTTAACTCTTGAGAACTTTTTTGTACAAAAGTATGAACTACGGTTTCTTTATATTCTAAATAAATAGCCGTATCCAGATTTGGAAATAAGAGGGTTTTAAATCTTAATACTGTTTCATTTGATCTTTTTTTTTTTTTTTAAGAAGCTGGCCAGTGAATTGGTATGTGCTGGTGGGCTTCAACACATGGCTAAAAGCCAGTATCTCCTGGATTAGAATGTCAGACTGATTTACCAGGCCCAGTTATCTATCTACTCATTCAAGTGTAAATCTAGAATAACTCCTCTAAGGCAGTGAAGTTATCCCTGAAGTTTTGCCCTGGTATGCATGACGTCAGAAACAGGACTACTGTGTTTATATGCATAAATCCCCTTGCCCTCTTATTGACCTGGATTTGCATTTCACTTCCACTTTTTTTTGTAGCAGTATGAACAGAGCATTTGTAGTTGGGTCCCTTTGCACAGCAGACCTCAGCAGTGCATAAAAAGCCAAAAAGGGAGTGGGGAAAATGAAGAAAGTGTGTAGGTAAGCAAATGAGACATAATACATACAGCCTAGCAAGGACATTCTTTTGTTTCCACTTGAGGCTAGTTCGCAGTCCCCTGACACAACAGCATTATATCTAGGCTTGTAACCTACACTTTGGTAAATGTAGCTTTAAACCACCATGGCCTTTAAAATACTTCTCTCTAGTTCAAATTATCTAAGCTTAAGTCACAGTCAAGCACAACACCCCAGCTCTGAGAAAGAGGGAAAAATGGTAGTTATTTATTTCACAGGTTTGTCATGGATAAACAACGGTGTCATAAAAATAATCTAGGTGTTACGATGCAAAGCAACTCAGTATTACACGCAGTGTTTTGGGGGAAAAAAAGTGATTAATTTTTCAGATAATGTAATGTATATCTGAGCCAGGGCATCCCTGACATATCACATGTGGTATTTGAATGATCTATGGACCAAATTGAGGCTGATCAGTGATGGCACATTGGCTTTGTATTATTTCCCAGTTTATTGCAGAAGTGGTCTTAAAAAAAAAAAAAAAAGAAAAATTCTGTCCTTTTCTATTAGCTTTTTCTTAAATATCACAACTGAGATGTCTTAGAGGTATAGCACAAATCTCACAGCTGAGCAGGCTTTAGTGGCTCCAGGCTGTCTTTCAGAATATCAGTTCTAAGTTGCAGAGTAGTATAATTTAAGGCTGTCTTGCGGCACCATCCACATCAAAACATGTTTTTAAGGGAGTGTTAGAGCTCCCTGCATTGGCAGAGTCCTTCCCTGCTAGGCCTCGAACTTCTAGCAGTAGCAGCACTTGAGATGAGGGGTGAGATCCTACTGCAGATACGTCTTACCCTGTCCCTGATGAGTTTTCCATTGCCAGTGCTTCAGCTAAGGAAAGCTGCTTGTAAGGAAAGCTGTACGGCACTCAGGCCTCTCCACCCAAGATCCACCCAAATTATATGAACAAGAACTTGTCCTGCATATAAATGGTTTTCAGAGGCAGACTTCAGAACCTACTCAGATCCAGTATCCTTTTGCTTTTCATCCCCATCCCAGTCATGTGTTTGTGTCTTTTTCTTCGCACTGGTCTTGTACTTCAATGTGACGTGCGGAAACAAACGTCACAACTCAAGAGAGTTATAAAGCAGGTACGTTTATTACAGCGCTGGACGCATGGGGGATATCTCCTCCTAACATGCGTGCGCTGAAACAAAAGTTCATCCTTTATATACCTTAGACATGAATATTCACACATTTTCCTAGAAATCACCACCTCCTTGCTTATCTGTTACATTTACATAATGCTGGCGTTGCAAAACTACACTATGCACACGCGGGGGTCTCGGGTGGTCGTCGGTGGTCTTTTGGGGAGTCAGCCCCTACTCCTTTTTCCCTTTTGTGGTCACAGGTCTCTTGAAGATAATTTCTTCTCCTTGGATGTTTGCCCCTTCTGTTGTCCAGACAAGCGGTTCCTTCTTACCACCCTTGTTAGAGCACTCCTGCCAGTCTGTTTCTACGCTCAAGGTTAAGATCTCTTCTCTGTTCTCTTTAATCTCTTTCTCCTTGCTCTTAATTCTTCTTTGTTTTAATTTTCATGAGGCCTACTTTAGTCGTGATTAACCGTTTACACATAGTTGCAATGTTAGCATCGAGGAAATACAGCCTAAGGACTATGAGAGTAGGCTGATAAACATAATCACATAGTTATTAGACTAAAGAATTCTATACTAAAGTCAAACTAATCATGTAATCAATAACATTCCATATATTAAGGAATGTGCAAAACTTAGAGTTGATTAGTGACACATACTAAAACCTTGTAATTGTTTTAGATCCCTGTTTCAAATGGATCTTCATTTTTTTCATTAAATTCGAAATGAATGGCAAGTACTGGATCTGGTACTGAGACTGTTTTGTGGGGAGCAAATAAGGTGAGAGAGCTGTTAGGTTCAGCTCCCTGTGAAACCATGTCTTTAAGCATTTATCTTAGCCACAGGCACGACCCACCACTGTCCACAGTCTCTGGATGCAACCTACCCCGGGTTATATGTTAACACTAAGAAAGCTTCGTTAAGGTTAGCCAATTCCCCTACTACTCCACTAGGACATAACAGCACTAGTCAGGCATACTAGTGCATGCATGGATATTGGTCCAAAGCAAGTGGAATCGTGGGTTTCTTTCTGTATTTCTCTGTGTTCTTACCAGTTTTTCAAATGCACATGGTGTTGGAAAACGGGAAAGCTGAGAGGAACGTTCTAGAATAGGAACTGGTAGATACAATTCCTGACCGCGTGTCCTGGTTTCAGCCAGGATAGAGCTGGTTTTCTTCACAGAAGCCAGTGTGAGGCTGTGTTTTGGATTTGGGATGAGAAGCTGTTGATAGTGTGCTGATGTTTTGAGTTGTTGCTGAGCAGTCAAGGACAGTCCAGCTTCTCGTGCTGGGCTGCCAGCGAGCAGGCTGGGGGTGCACGGGGAGCTGGGAGGGGACACAGCCGGGACAGTGACCCAGGCTGGCCAAAGAGATATTCCCTACCATACGACGTCATGCCCAGTACATAAACTGGAGTTGGCTGGGGGGCGGGAATCGCTGCTCGGGGACGGGCTGTCGATCACGGGGTGGTGAGCAATTGCTGTATTGGGCATCACTTGTTCTGTACATTCCTTTGTTGGTATTATCATTGTTGTTCCCTTCTTTCTTTCTGTCCTATTAAACCGTGTTTATCTCAACCCACGAGGTTTTGTTCCCAATTCTCTTCCCCGTCCCACTGCGGGAGGGGGAGTGAGCGAGCGGCTGCGTGGTGCTCCGTTGCCGGCTGGAGCTAAACCACGACACCGTGCGTGTGTTTTTTGTCACTGGAGAAATAATTTTCCACCTCTTGAGTTTTTTGTGCCAAAAATTGTAATCCTAAAAAGAGATTGCAAAGAAGGAAACACTTGAGTCATGAGGTGGGGAAATCAAGTGGTATGAAATGCCGTGCTGCTGTGGCTGTGTTGCTAAGCTGCATTGGATTGTTCACCTTTTATCTTTTATCTTTAAATTGTTGCTTAAGAAAAGTAGTCTCATTCACCAGGATATTTGAAAAAAAATGCACGTAGGTGGTCTATAACTTAGCTTCAACAAAACTTTAAGAAACTAATGTGTTTAACAGAATCTATGAAAAAAA
This sequence comes from Phaethon lepturus, assembly GCF_000687285.1. Lineage (NCBI taxonomy): Eukaryota > Metazoa > Chordata > Aves > Phaethontiformes > Phaethontidae > Phaethon > Phaethon lepturus. The sequence continues at coordinate 34,449 of NW_010552558.1, forward strand.
AAGGAAATATTGAAGACACTCCCATCTTCTATTCTGATATTGTTCTCACTATCATTGATCATTGTAGCTGTGGCATTAATTTTAGAGAGGGGGCGGAATCTTATGCTCTCCTACTGTTCCTCCTACTGCAAAAGTATTATTGTTATTATGATCTATTGCTAAGAAAATTAGAAGTGTAATAACACTGTGAAAATGAAAAGTTAATTATAATTTCTTCTACATTCTTTGTTTCAAAATGGATAATGCTTACCTGTCTTCCTAAGTTCTTGCAAGCCTATTTTATTCTACAAAAGAGTTAAATACTGCAAAGTAGAGCTTCTCTAACAGTTTCATTTTATTTAAAGACTTCCTTCTGGCACCAGAAAAAGAAATGTATAAAGGCATGGATGGTCACTTGCTATAGATATGAATATGAAGCTAGAGTGGGCAAGAAAGATTATAATGAGAAAAAGCTTTTGAAATAAATGAGTGCAGAAAACTGGGGCAGTCACAAATAATGGATTTCCTTTTGGATTGATGTTCATTGATTTATGTATTATGCAATATTACTTGCACCTCTAGAGAAGAACAATTATAATATGAGTCGCAATGGATGTAGCTTAATTAGGGAAATACAGATAGGATTTTTTTCTAGTCAGAAGCTTAAGGGAGCTAAGGAAGGTAGGAGGAAATATTTATTAATATCATTAAAGCTTTTCATAATCACTTATAGATGACTAAAAGCCTCTTGGTGCAATGAAGTTTGGGGTCTTACTACAACATAGGAAATGACATAGTGGATAACATTAATACTTATATCCTGTATTTTATCCTGAGCCAATGTCTAGTTCAGGTACCTTGAATATGAAGATAAATCAGACCTATACAAGGGAAATTTCTTCCTAACCCCAAAGTATTTATTGGTAGCTATAATTTTAAAATAATATCCCCTTACACATTTATCCTGCAATTACCAGAGAAGCCTTATGGAGATACATGACCTATTAAATTTCATCAGATCTCTTTAATCTTTTCTTAGCTTTATTTTCTTTATATTTTATACTGCATATACTTCCTCTTGGATGGTGAAAAACAAAAAATTAGAGAAGTTTTCAAATTAACTTTCAAACAACTTTCATCTACTGACAAGATATCAATGGTGAGGTCTATTAATGGTGTATTTATGTTGAAATAGATATATACCATTACTATAGATATAAGTACATACTATACTTCCTATGTATGTATATATCATCTTTTTTTCTTTAAGAAAAATTAGTTGGAAATGACTGGTCCATTATTGAAAATCCTGTATTTGCTCCAATTTCTTGCATTATATGAGGAACATAAAGCCGCTGAGCTGATAAAATGATTTGAAACATCTTCTTCTCTTAAATGAAGAAATAATGGGAAAACAATGGGAAATAATTATCCATGATGCAATAAAATCTCATTGACTTTTATTCTGCACCCTTTCTTCCAATAAATGTATTCTATTTTCCAAATCAGCAGAATAAAGGAGGACATATCTTAACTGCTATCTAATTTTAAGGCTATGCTTAGATGAAGAGAACATTGTTTTAGTATCCTTGCATGCATCATCAGCAAACTCCCAATAAAGGCCTCTAGGCATTTGAAGACAGATTCTCTTCTCATTTACACCACAGAAAACTCCATTCATGAAAATTAATTGAAAGGAGAATTTAGCCCACTGAGTGTAAATCCAGTTTATGAAAGGCTGTTAAATCTGACAATATGAATTTACTTCGGGATAAAACTCATTAGATGTTATTTCAACCTGATACAAACTATTTATAAATTAGGTTTTATCTCTTTGTGTTTTATTACTTATTTTAGAAAATTTCACTTTAATATGGATAGCTACTCTAAAAGCTATTCATTTAGAGCCAGACAAGATAGTCATGTCTCTCTTCTGACACACTCTGGCAAAGGATACTTTGCAAAGCAAGTTTAAGAAACAACAAGAAATGGCATAAATGCTCATTCATTCTCTCAGAATATGGTATCAAATGCAAAGTTATTTCAACCTATTCTTTGTTGCATTCAGCATAAACTATTGCATTAAGTCAAATTATCTTTGAATATACTTGCATGGAGGTTGGGTGCATTGTATCTAGTTTTAGACTAGGACTGGAACTTCTACACAGCTAAGCTTTCAACTCCATTCCTTTAACAGAGAGAGAGGGACAGGTACCTCCCAGAGATGGTGGTTGATCCTGCCTGAAATGTTTGGGTTTTTTTAGGAGAGGCTGTACAGCCTGCTAGAGGTGTCTGTTTCTCTCCACCGTGTGCCTAGACAACTAGTTTAGAATACACACCTAACTAAAGTCAGGTGAGATTAACCCAGCTGTTAATTTTTTTTTTCCCCTGAACTTGCAGTCTTCAGCAGTTGGAGATTACATCAGAAACACAAAATTCATCTGGAGGAAAAAACAAAATTATTTCTACTTTAAGTGACATGCATGTGATTGCAAAGATCAGACACTAGAAATCAAATTAAAAGATCTTTAAAAAGAATCCAGATTTCCAAGTTAGTCTTACAGTTAATTTGATTTTGCTCTCTGGAGCTTCATTTTCAAAAGAGGATTTTCTATAGGATTAACATGTGGGATTGACATGATAACAGTTTCCAACCACAATATCTCTGGTAGCTGAATGTTGGGGGTTTCACCCAGTCTTTCTCTTTTGTTCTGCTGGAATATTACAGCACAGAATAATAAGAAAGTGAGATTATGCTGGATAATCAACCTTGGCAATCTAGTTGATTCAGGAAGACTACAGATCCTCTCTCTATTACTTCTATCACCATCTGAAATCACTGACTTAACTCAGAGCTTGTTTTTTTTCCGTAGTCAATTAATTTGCCACTAATAGCAGGCAGAACACAAGAACTGATAGAAAAGAGTGTGAAAGGGGATTTATATGCCTGTAATTCATGTCACTGAAAGCACACTAGAGGCTCAAGAGCTTCTCTTAAGGACTGATAAAATTGTATGTGTAATAGTGTAATTGACCAAACATTTACCCTTGTTTAATAAAATTTGGACAGGCACAGAATGGCACATTTGACTGAATGTACACGGTGGAGTAATTACATTGAAGAGACTAAATATAAGTCAGAGCTGGGAAGTAATGAATACAGAGCATTTAATTATACTGTAAGCAAACACATTAAAGACTGCCAAGAATGTAAAGGTGAACACTGGGTGATTCAGCAGGGTGAATGAGCAGGACAGTAAAATTGTAAAAGGAAAGCATAAAGGATGCACAGCTTTCCAACAACGCAAGGGAAGGATTTTTAACAATATAAGCTCTTGGGATCAAAACTGTGCATAAGATCAACCTCTGGATAAATTATATATTCCATATTTAACCACAGTCTTGCTAATTAAAAACTTTGTCTCTGATATTACTGGAAAATGACATACTCCTTCTCTTTGCCATTTAGTAAAATTATATTGTTTTAAAGATACTGTTGCTCTGTCATGTTTGTATTTTGCTCGGTCAAGATTCATCCAGCCTGAATTCCAGGAATCTTGCAATTGAGTCACTGCCTACTTAAAGCTTAGTACTGTGGACTGTTTGTTCCCTCTCATGTGACACCAGACAAGATGTCTAGATGTCTGAGTGTCTTTAGAGAGCATGAATGCCAGGAACTTCTCATTGCCTCAAGTTATGCTCTGCCCTCCCTATCAGTTTTCCCTTACGAATCTGAATTATAGTCTCTTCCTGTATTAGGGCCAAGTACAGAAAGTTAAAGGGTTGAAAGAGGAAGGGAGAAGCTACAGCTGCAGGTGATGGGTCTACAGGGAAATAAGAGTAACCTACCTAGAGTAACATATCAGAAAAGATAAAATGAGAAAGACTGAGTAAGACACAAGGAAAGAACATTTCTGTGGATTAAGTACTGAAATGAGATCAGGGTTCAGCCACAGCCTCACTTTTAAGATAATCTTTAATTTGTCTCTCTCTTTTGCCCTATTAACTTAAGCTAAAGCTGTCTGCAATTGTCTGTATAATACTTCCCAAAACCTTAATTTTTTGCTACTGATAATACCAAAATTCTGCTTGTGCCTTATTTTAGCTTCATGACCTGTAACTTTACCACTTTCAATTCCAAAGTATTGCTTCTAAATTAATCTTTCTCATTACTTTGTTACTTGTAGAGTTGATTGGGGAAAAAAAAAAAAGAAGGGGAAGGAAGGTATTCATCAATAAAGTCAAATTACCATGAATCTCCACAATTTCTTTTCTTTTTGAGCCATCTTGCATCGTGAAAATCCATATGTCAATTGAATGATAGCAGATGGGATCTGACCAAAGTAAAATCCATGAAGATCATGGGAATCCCGTGGTGTAAGGGAAATGGATTTCAGTTGCAAAGTGGCACCTAACCAATCTTCTCAATTCTTAGGTGGCCATGAAATCATTGAAATCTTTAGTATTTCATAAATAGCCCAAACTCAAAAGAACTCAATAGACACATCTCACAGATTTAGATCTCTCCTCATGGCAATTTTGTGCTGAAAGAACTATCACACAAAATGTAAGACTAAGTCAGTCATGTATTTTCCTCTTTAAGACATGTGACTAAGAACTCAGCAGATCTGAGTCCTGGTCCCCAATTCTGCCACTGACAAACTGAATCTTCAGAATCGTCACCTCATGTCTCTGAACCTCTTTTTCATTTTTATTAGTTCGTCTTCTCTATAAAACTGAAAACTGCCTGCAGCAGTGATCTACTGAAAATGCCTTATGTATGTAGACAATGATCTCTAGTGGGCATTTATGTGTAACATGATGAATGAAAAGTGCTCCTCAGCTATCTTGTTTCTGGGAGCTCTTGAGTAATCCTTTTCAGTCCCCATTTCCCTGTGAACCTTAGTTTAAAGGGGATGGAGTAATTAATTACTTAGTCACGTGTAAGTGTTCTATATACAAACAATGCATTTTTCTGAGCTGCCCTCTATCAACAACATTGTAAACAAAATTCTGTGCAAATTAAACCAGTTCTTTTCAGATTAATCCTGTTTGGGTTATATTTCATTGTGAAGTCTTTTCTTCCAATGAAAAGGTATTCTTCCAGTTGCAAATACCAGACTGGAGAAAACAGGCACTTTGAATTAAGTCATAGTGAAATGTCTTATTTTTAACTAAGGATAAAATCCATCAAATGTGTTGTTTTCTCCTAGTAATTAATTTAATTATTATTGTAAAATGTTTAGTCAGCTTTATGGAAGTGTATACTTTGCCAGGAGGTTTAATAGTTTAAGAGTTACTTTCTGGGGGTTATTGTAAATATACAGTCAATAACATTCATGCCCATATAAACAATATTGATTTCAGCCTCTCACTGTGGTAAACTATTCTAAATCCTCTTTTTTTTATATATATATTAACATAATAACTCTTAAGATTTTCATAAAAACAAATAGAAGCAAAACATAACTCTGCTTAAAAAATGAGTGCCTTTACATATACTTAGCAGACTGGAGCATAATGTTTGGGTATTGTGAGAGAAATAAGTACTGAGAAAGGAAAAGAACTATGTAATTTAAAGGATAATTCTGGAATGTGGATCACATATCTTTTGTAAACCTGCTTATTTTGATCCTGCATTACCTCTGTGATTCCTTCACAGTCAGAGCTGTAGTAAAGGGTCAAAGAAAAAATGTGCAATCAATTGTCAGTTATGTCTTGTAGGATTATCTAGATTGCAGGCAGTTACTTACAGATGTCATGGTGCAGAGACATCACAACTGGATAATTGTGTTACTGGCTTAATGACTGTGATTAATAATGGCTAATTTTATGGATAGTTTGGAAGGACTGGCAAAGCAGTGTGAAGAATTAAATTTATCAGATGCATCATCTAGGTTAAAAAAAGAAAATGTTTCTATTATCACACCTTATATCTAATCCTTGCCTTGATGATGGCCAGGGAACCAAGCCCATCAGAACAATTAAATATCAGCAACAGAAGACATCTCCCACCTTAGATTTTTCTTTCCAACACAGAAAAAGCAAACTGGCATTGTTCCACGGGAGGAAGCCCTTCCAACTTAAGTTCCTTTCTCAAAACCTGTAGAATCATCCTTTGGTGGACTGACTTTCATTAAGAAGAGTGTGACCAGAAGGTTGAGAAAGGTTCTTCTCCCCTCTACTCTGCGCTGGTGAGGCCTAATCTGGAGTATTGTGTCCAGTTCTGGGCTTCCCAGTTCAAGAGAGACAGGGAACTTTTGGAGAGAGTCCAATGGAGGGCTACGAGGATGATTAAGGGACTGGAAGGTCTCTCGTATGAGGAAAGGCTGAGAGACCTGGGGCTATTTAGTCTGGAGAAGAGAAGGCTGAGAGGGGACCTTATCAATGTCTACAAATATCTGCAGGGTGGCTGTCAGCAGGATGGAGCCAGTCTCTTTTCAGTAGTGCCCAGTGATAGGACACGGGGCAATGGGCATAAACTGCAGCACAGGAAGTTCCACCTCAACGTGAGGAAAAACCTCTTTACTGTGGGGGTGATGGAGCACTGGAACAGGCTGCCCAGAGAGGTTGTGGAGTCTCCTTCTCTGGAGACCTTCAAAACCCGACTGGAGGTGTTCCAGTGCAACCTGCCCTGGGTGATCCTGCCTTGGCAGGGGGGTTGGACCAGATGATCTTCAGATGTCCCTTCCAACTCCTACCATTCTGTGATTCTGTGATTCTGTGACCCTTCAGACCATAAAGCTCCCAGCAAACTAGGGTGTGGATAAGCCAAACCTGTTATAGGTTTAGCCCAGGCCAGAGATCAGATGAAAAGCTGATGTGTTTTTCCAAGCACAAGGTAGGAGTGACAGAAACCTGGATATCCATACTACCCTTACAAGACCTCAGGTGGTTTTTTTCTTGTGACCTGTGATAGTCACATATTCCTGCAGAGTGAGGCTACTTCATCTACCTCTATCTCTGCTGTGAAAATTCGAACAGCAGCTAAGGGAGAGAACTTGACATGTCACAACTGAACTGCAGGACCCTAACATCACAGCTAAATGTGCTCTAAACGTGTGTGGGCAGTGGGTCAGGACAGGGAGGAGGCTGGCAGTTGTTGAAAGATTATGAGCCAGGTGTAGGCAAGTTACTTTATTAACAAGCTCAATTTATAGCTGTCTCTTGTATGGCTCAGAAGGCAAGGATGGGGGATATGTTTTCCAAGAGAAAACAACCCACATCTGCATAATATTCCTTTGACTACTGATAATTTTGAGATTAAGAATAAATTTAGAGATGGGAAAATAAGGACCTGTATCTCTAATTGGTCACTTCAGAAGTGTCAGCATATGTCCAGCTCATAGCAACTAAAAATATTCTGTATTGATTTTATAGTCACCTGTAAGTGGTATAAAACATAAAGAAGAGTTTACCTGCCAACATGTTCTCTGTGTGTTTTGTTTTTCTTCAATAATGTGCAGCCCAGTAGACTAGACTGTAGATTGATTTCTGCTGAAGTCCATAATTTATATTAGTTTTTTCAATAAGTATTGGACACCTGTCTGTGGTTAACGGTAGAGTTAAAGCTTACAAGAAATGGAATTGGGTTGCTGATTTTAGGCCTGGATCTGATATTTCCAGCAGAGAACAGAGTGAGCCTTGTTTCCTGAAAGCGCAGGCCTTGCAAAAGTAGTTATAGTTAGAACTTTTAAATAACTCCATCCGGAAAGAACAATTGTTCATTTGGGACTGTGTTCATATTCTGTTGACTTTCTGAAGATCTGGCAAGTGACAGAGACAGCACAATATCATCATAACCAGGGAGCAACAGTGGACAAGGTAACTGAGAAAGGAACAGGCCTCCCTCTCCTCAGCCATGGCAGCAAGCTGTTATGTCAGCTTTAAGGACTTATTAGACTACAGTACAGAATTGCATTAGGGCTGGAAAGGGATAAATTGGTGCAAAAAAAGAAATGTTAAGAATTTAATTAACACATCCTGCATGGCCTAGAGTTTCTTCAGTTGAAGGGAACGCATTCCATCTCATATCCTTAGTTTCTCTGCTATTTTGGAAAGCCTCTTCCAACCCTCACCACTATTTTCTTTCTTAACTAAAATCAGTGCCCCTATACTAGAAGATCAGGATATACATTTAAAGGACATCTGTGCAGTCTGTACATTTGACTAAAGTCACTTTTTCTTACTCTATTAAAATTCAGGGGGAAGGAGGTGAGTTTTTTTCTTGCTCAAGGCACAATTTAAAAAAAAAAAAAAAGAATGCTTTATTTATTGCCATTATTTTTTCTCCAGAACAAATAATCTGTCTCAGTCTAATTAAATTACTTAAAGCTCATGGGCAAAGAATGTCTGTTCCTACGTTACTAACCAGCAGGTCCACCAAGTGCCACCACTTGTTGCTGGCCTGTGCAACTGACCCCTTTGTGTCTTTCTACATCTTGGGTGAGACATCACATATATAATCAGTCCAGTACTGTAGTCATTCCCCACCTCTATCTACCATGCAAGATGCAGAGAAATATTCTTTATCCCGCAGCCAAAGGACGTACAACTCACCTGTCTAAGTAATCTTATTTGTTTGTATGTTCTTTATATCAAGTACAGCCTCACCTCCATGTGATTTGTCACACTAACTGTGTCCCTTGAGTTATATGATAGATTAATGTTTCTTTTGCTGTGTTGCCAGTGCCTGCCCACATAGAGACGGCTCCATTATGTAATAGAACAGAAACCTAACGTGCTGAGGTCCAGCAGATTTTGAAACAGTCTAATGCTGGAGACATTGCTTCACTGAAGTTTTAATCACCGTTATATGGTGAATGTGGAAGTAGTCATGGTGGTAAAGCTTGATCACCAACAGGCAAACATTCCTCTGTTTGATAGTTGTATTTTGAATTGCCATGGGGAACATGTTAGAGGACAAGGGGTAATGGTTTTAAGTTGAAAGAGGGCAGATTCAGACTAGATGTAAGGAAGAAATTTTTGACAATGAGGGTGGCGAAACACTGTCACAGCTTGCCCAGAGAGGTGGCAGATGTCCCATCCCTGGAACCATTCCAGGTCAGGTTGGACTGGGCTCTGAGCAACCTGATCTAGTTGAAGATGTCCCTGTACATTGCAGGGGTGTTGGACTACATGACCTTTAAAGGTCCCTTCCAACCCAAAGATTCCATGATTCTATGATTTATGAAAACAAAATTGAGCTATTTGTACCAACAGCTACCATCTTGTTCAGTCTTTTTGACCTGTAATGGAAGAGGTAGATGATCTTGCACAGAAACATTTTTCCTTGTCTCAATTTTATTGCCCTTTCCTACCTTTTATTTTTCACCATGGCCAAAGCAGCCAAACAAGCAGTCACAGACCTCAAAGGAAGGGGAGGACAAGGCCTGAGGTATAGATGGAAGTTGAGTTGACAGCCTAGATGTGCAAACTGCAGCAATTATGACCTCAAAACCTTGAGAACTACCACGTTACAGAAAAAAGCACACTGAAAATGCCTTGGATTTTATACATGGAAATAAAATGAATGCAATTGCTGTTATCAAAATGAAGTGCAAGTGGACAAAAAATGTGTGAAGATGAAGGAGAAAAACTCACCAGAGGTTGTGACTTTACAGTTAGATGTTAAAATTGCTTAAGCATTCTTCACAAGATAAAGAGCAATAAAATCTCAAAGGCACCTACAGTCCATTAGCACTAAGCTAAAAATAGTCCAAGGGACTAGTCATATAAATAGACATATTTTGCAAGAAAAGAAACAATAAAAGCTACCCCCAAGACACATTTCTGGTCAGAAAATGTTTCCAGCTGTTTGACTGAATGAGTAGTTGTTTCTCAATTACTGCATTCTGCATTAGGAATCATCTGCTCTGTTTGCATTTCCACATATGCAGTTTCCACAGTATTGTATGGGTAGGAGTGAGAGAAGAGATTTTCTACAGAACTCAAAACAACATTTGGTTTTGGCCTATGTGGGTATGTCAGACACTCTAAATATGTATCAGAATGCATTAACCTATGAAAAATTATCATCTTTTACTGTTGATACAACCTTTTTACTAATTTCGATGCTCACGTTAGCTAGCATTACAGGCCAGCGGGCCCTCTCCTGCAAGATTTAACACATTTAACAATACGCATATAATCCTCCTAACTACTGTAATTATTCATATGTTTAAACTAACGCATGTGTAAACACATGTGCAGAGTGAAGACAACTGTCCTTTATATTTTTAATTTCAAAGTTAGCCTAAATACTGGGAACAGAGATTTCAGAAGCTCAATTTTCACGTTATGATTTGTTCTATATTTTCATAGTCTAGAGAGGAATAAAGCAAATATTTTAGTTTGGGGGCAAGCCGAAATCCATCTGTGGCTGGAAAATAATATTGTGCTGCCTTACCATCAGAGTAACTTCCCCAGAGTCTGCTGTTGGAACTGACAGCAGAGTTGAGCTGACGGTACTTGCAGTACACAGAATGACAAACACTACTCGCTTAGCAACTGTACAGCCCATTTACTTATAAGTAATGCTGAAGCAAAGCCTAACTCATTTTACCACCTCTCCAGCAAGTATACACTTTTCTCTGTATCATTTGACCTATGGAGGCACATACCTCTTGCCAGTTTTCATAATCATGCCAGATATCTTGCCATGATCTTTATCCCACAACCCATCTCATGAAAATGGAACAGGCAAGATGCAGAAATAAATGTGATGTTTGGGTCTCAACTGGAAAGGGAATAAGAATGACTGAGATACAGGATTTCCACTACTAGGGATTATATTAAACTCTCAAATGGGATATTCAAATTTTCACATCAGGTTTGAATGCAGCTGCTGGAAGTGATGAACCATTCACTCAACTCTACCACTGATGTATCCCACTGTAAATCAGAAACATTGCCACAGAGTTAGTTGTGTAAAACCCATGAAAGGGAAAGCTCAGACATGTGGAATGCAAATTGCTTACCTCCAGTGAGCACTGTATTCATTTGATTGATTTTAAATGGTTGCATAAGTGTTCTCATACATGTTGAACCTGTATAAAAAATTAAATAACTCCCAGCAGGGTTTTTCTGGTATTACACTCTGAAATTGAACTTAACTTGAACAACAGATTTTAAATACCTTGGGATGTAGTTCATCATAGCATGATTTTAATTTTCATTCAGAACTATAAAAGCTAAAGAAATGTGGGTGACACAGTAATTTTGAACAGTGTTTCATCCAAGATGTGAGCCAAATCCATTATTCCCAGTATTATTCCAATTACTTCCATCAGATATAAATCTGGTGTGATGTTTTCAAGTGAATCAAGTACATGTAATTTTTTTACTTTAGATTCCTGACAGTGATGCATAACCAAGCCACCATTTTGTATTTCTTGGCACAGTGGATATTGTTCAATATACTTGTCTTTTTCTTAAGTAACCTAGGAAAGGAGAATGCCTTGAAAATTCTCCATTGTCACTATCTGTATGATCTTTGCCTCAGTGTCTGGATTTGATCATTAAGGTCTTAAATAGAAGATTACTGCCACTTCCTCCTTATTTATAATCTGATGTATCTATATGTCATTGAGCTCACTAAGCCTACTGGGTCTTTTGTCTTTCTACTATTAGTGAACTTGGCCAAAATACCTCTTGGTACAGTGTATCTCTGGCAAGTAGCACATCTCCACTTGGTCTAAAGTTTATTCCAATTTAAGCAGAACTTGTTATTCTGTTGCACATTTAAACCACAAATGGATTTCTTGGTAATCTCATTCAACTCTCATGCTTCAATTCTTATCCTCTAGGGAACAACCGAAACTGAGCTTTATAAACCAAAAGTCAATATATGCAAGCTCAGCAGTTACCATGATTTGGTGCCTGTGAAGTTAGAAGCTTGGAAAGGTCAAGTTAGATCGAAGCCATTTCCTGTAGATAGAAACGCAGGAAAGTCTGAGCTTCTCTCACTTCTCTGTCAATACCTTAATTCAAACACAGCATTACTGAGGGCAGACTAGTACCACATAATAGTTTCTTCAGTTTTTAACATATAAAACAATTTGTTTTGCTCCTCACAGTCATCCAAAAATTTTCACCATGTTGTATTGACTAACACTATGATTCTATGATTCTATGAACACTAGAGGAGAGGGGAAAACAAAGCATGAAAAAAAAAAAGAAAGAAAAAGGGGGAGGGAGGTTACAGGTGAGTTGGAATATTTTAAAGTAGGTTGTAATTACTGTCTCAGATTTTCTAACTTTGCTAACCTGAGAAAAAAGGGTCATAAGTCCCTCAGACTTGCCTCTGAGCCTATCTTTTTCAAAGTTAAAAGATATACAAAGAATTTTCCGCTATGACCCTACCAGAAGAGGACAGTAGGAGGGTCAGTGTGTCAGTGAGTGCAATTTGAAGAGCTTGCAGGGGAGAACATTCATTGAATTCCTAGTCAAAAGCTCATCATTTAACAAACATTAAACTCAAAGTAAGAATCCTCAGCTGTTGGAAGAACTTAACCCAGTGGTATTCTCTCTCTTGGACAATTAAGGTCTTCCCTCTTCAGCCATCTCTTAAGAAGCAGGTACCACCTGATTCTGATGCAGAAACTGGGTTTCCTACATTATTTAGCTTGCTGAGACAGATAGCTTCAACATTACAGTTGTTATTTCATTTCTAATGTACCTCATTATTTTCTTGACCTACCGATTGAACATTATTGTATCTAAGGAAATGATTCCGTATCTGCCAGCAATCACAGGATAACATGGATCTTTTTTTTCCGATCTACCAAACTGTGTTTTTATTTATAAAGTGTTTTAATTTGTGCAGACACTATTTAAGATTCTCTGTACATATGGAATATATTTATTGGGGGATGGATACTTGGTTTATTGTTAATTTTTATGTGAAGATAAATTAGAAGTGAAGCATCCTTGAACCTCAGAGCATTGTTAGTCTAAGCTGTTAGTCTAAATTCCTTACATTTCTATGCCTGATAAAGAGCATGGACTTGCATATGACAGGATAAATTTGCAGGACTGGTTTACGAAGACTGACACTTTCTTTCACAGTGAATATTTCACTCATTTACAAGACCTGAAGGAGTTTAGGAGAGAAAAGATCAGCCCAGATTACCCAATAACTACAGCTCCTCAACCTAGTCAGAAAGAGGATCTTTTTTACAGGGGACTTAACTTTCTGAGGGAAATGTTGTAACTTTAGGGCTCTTCTGAGTAACACACTTCCCTGCCATTTATATCAAAATCACACTCTTGCTCTGCTATTTCTGAGCCATCAGACAGCCAAGGAAACACAAAGAAACTGCTCAAACATCTGTATCAATGCATGGATCAGTCCAGGGCACCCAAGATCTCTGTTCTTTTCTACCCACTCAATATTACCACCTCCAAACTTTAAAAAATGGTAGTCACTCTCATCAGGTTAAGACAGGATCAGAAAGCACAAAATTAATAATAAGTCTGCAAGACAGATATCAGTCTGAAAGACTACTCCTTTTAATCCCTGCTTAACCATTTTATTATACAGATTCTCACTCTTCTAAGCATACCCTGCAAGCTGCTTTTGCCTCCTGCACTGCAGTTTTGCCCGACCACAGGAGGATGACATCTCCAGCTCTTTTATTCAGGCCACAACATAACAATAAAGTGATTCCTCAGGCCCTGCTCAGGATCCCTTCATGGACTTAATAGAACAGTATGGGTTGGAAGGGACTTTAAAGGTCATCTAGTCCCCCCTCCTGCCATAAGCAGGGACATCTTCAACTAGATCAGGTTGCTCAGAGCACCATCCAACCTGACCTTGAATGATTCCAGGGATGGGGCATCTACCACCTCCCTGGGCAACCTGTGCCAGTGGTTCACCACCCTCATTGTCAAAAATGTCTTCCTTATGTCTACTATAAATCTTCCCTCTTTTAGTTTAAAACCATTATCTCTTGCCCTATAGCTACAGGCCCTGATAAAAAGTCTGTCCCCATCTTTGGGATAAGCCCCCTTTAAGTACTGGAAGTCTGCAAGAAGGTCTCCCCAGAGCCTTCTCTTCTCCAGGCTGAACAACCCCAACTCTCTCAGCCTGGCCTCACAGCAGAACTGTTCCAGCCCACGGATCATTTCGGTGGCCTCCTCTGGACCCACTCCAACAGGTCTGTGTCTCTCCTGTGCTGAGGGTTCTAGAGCTGGACACAGCACTGCAGGAAGGTCTCCCCAGAGTAGAATAGAGGAGCAGAATCCCCTCCCTCACCCTGCTGGCCACGCTGCTTGGGATGCAGCCCAGGAGACAGTTGGCCTTCTGGGCTGCGAGCACACATTGCTGGCTCATGTCCAGCTTTTCATCCACCAGTACCCCCAAGTCCTTCTTGGCAGGGCTGCTCTCCGTCCCTTCACCCCCAGCCTGTATTGATACCAGGGATTGCCCCGACCCAGGTGCAGGACCCTGCACTTGGCCTTGTCGAACCTCATGACGTTTACACAGGCCCATTCCTCAAGCTTGTGCAGGTCCCTCTGGATGGCATCCAGTCCCTCAGGTGTGTCAATCGCACCACTCAGTTTGGCGTTGTCTGCAAACTTGCTAAGAGTGGACTCAATCCCACTGTCTAGGTCATTGAGGAAGATATTAGAGAGTACTGGTCCCAGTACAAACCCTGAGGGACAACACTCATCACCAGCTTCCATCTGGGCATTGAGCCATTGACCACTACCTACCTTCTGGATGCAACCATCCAATCCCCAGGCACCCAACAGTCCACCCATCAAATCCATATGTCTCCAATGTAGAGAGAAGAATCTTGTGGGGGACCATGTCAAAGGCCCTACAGAAGTCCAGATAGACAACATCAGTAGCTCTTCCCTTGCCCACTGATATGGACCCTCAATCAGAGAAGGACACTAGGTTGGTCAGGCAGGACTTGCCCTTGGTGAAGCCTTGCTGGCTGTCTCAAATCAACTCCCTGTCTTCCATGTGCCTTAGCATGGCTTCTAGGAGAATCTGCTCCATGATCTTCTCAGGCACAGAGTTGAGGCTGACAGGTTGGTAGTTTCCAGGGTCCTCCTTGCTACCTTTTTCAAAAATGGGGGCAGTGTTTCCCTTTTCCAGTCTCCAGGGACTTCACCTGACTGCCGTGACTTTTCAAATGTCATGGAGAGTGGCTTGGCAATGACATCAGTCAATTCCCTCAGGACTCAGGCTTGCAACTCTTAAGGTCCTGTAGACTTGTTTATGTTCAGTTTCGTTGGGTGGTCTCAAGCCTGATCTTCTCTTACAGTTGGAGGTACTTTGCTCCCCCAGTCCCCATTTTGCAGTCCACCCACTTGGGAGGTGTGGGAAGGGAGACTGCCGGTGAAGACTGAAACAAAAAAGTTGTCGAGTACCTCAGCCTTCACCTCATGCACTGTTAACAGTCTGCCAGTCTTGCTCATCGTGGGATACAGTTTCTTTTCCCTTCAGAACATCCTCCTCTGTGCTTTTTGTATCCTTGGGCAACAGACTGGGAAAAGGCAGCTTTCCATTTAGCCTAGTCCAGTCTTACACAGTGAGCCCTACATTGCACCTGCCCTGGTGCGTTACTTCAACCCCTCCAAGGGATAAGTGTTGCACCAGGACTAGCATTTATCACGACAGATCTTTTTTATGATATTCTTCCTATTGTGAACCAATATATTTTCTCAACACTTTCTGAATAATGTGAGAATGTCACACTTTTTGCAAAACATGAGTTTTATGCACTTCCTTTATACCCATTGACATTTCTGGGACGGGTCTGGCTCAGAAAATCAGAGCAGGAGGAGAGGAAACAAAAGCATAGATACTAAATTGACAATGAGTTTAAGGCTCAGAGTCTCATCCAGACAGTATTCTAATTCTGTACCTTGACGGCATCATATCACGTAATTAGCACATGGGTTCAAATAATAACAAAAATAGTCACAGAAAGGCAGCAAATGCTTTGACTTTACGTAGTCCCTTACATAGGAGTTCAAAGCGTGTTAAGCCAGGTCTCACAACACAGTCTACCCCAAGACATCTGAATTGCAAATATTGGCTTACATACTTTGGTAAGACTTAGATTCTACTGTGATTTTGAGAATTTACTAAGATATTAATAAGATACCAGTACTGTGTTATTGACATAGACATAGATTTATAGTTTTCTGAGAACTTGAAGTTTTTTTTTAAATCTATGTAATGAAAGATTGGAAAAAATCTTCACTAAAAGTCTGCCCTGGATTTGACACAATGTGTCATAATATTTCAATCAAGAAATTCAGAATAGGAGCCATATGCATCTGTATGTGAATCTGTAAGGGATTCCATGGATAATGGATGTTTTCTGAGATGGAACAGGTAAGATAGTGAGAAGTTTTCCTTTGATGGCCTCAGAAGAAGATTACCAGACATTGAGCACAAAACATCCTAGCTGTGTGCTTGACAGCAGATGACCTTGTAGTGAGGTCTGTGTGGAGCCCATATAACACAGAATGCCCTCGACGTCCTTCCTCGTCGGGCTTACTTAAGGACATGACTCTTGGCTCATGCCACACGTTTCCATACTGCTCTGTGATTGACCAGTCAGTATGTTTTCAAACCATCATGCCCATGTGATCCCAGATTGAGGAATCTCTGATTAGCATCTCGCTTCCTTTAGATCAGGAAGGGCTCATATAGGACAATATGCACATCATAGAATCATAGAATAGTTTGAGTTGGAAGGGACCTTTAAAGGTCATCTAGTCCAAACCCTCTGCAATGAGCAGGGACATCTTCCACTAGAGCAGGTTGCTCAGAGCTCCGTCCAACCTGACCTGGAATGGTTCCAGGGATGGGGCATCTACCACCTCTCTGGGCAACCTGGGCCAGATGTATATAGAGACATTTATCTCTAGATATGCAAGTGTACAAAGGTATATAAATAGATATTTATTTATACATAGATACACTTTACGTGTATAAATACACGTGTATTTATATATGTGTCTATATTGCAAATTGTATATTTTATATATATACACATATATAAAAATATAATAAGGAAATAAGAATCATGGGGAAAGATCCAAAAAGCTTCCCAAAACCCCCACACCAACCAGAAGATCCAGCCAGTGGGTTCATAAGTCAGAAGCTCTATTTCGAGCTCAGTTTCAGGTGGAGAAGGCGGGTGTCACGGAGCTGCCCTTGTCCACAGCTGTGGGGAGCCTCCCGCTGCCTGTGAGGCCGTGGCGCGGTGCGGGCTGGGGCTGTGTGTGCTTCCTTGTCCTCAGGTCAAGGGCTTTGCAGAAAGCTGCAGAAATCTCCGGCTGAGTGGCTGAGGAGGGAGGGGACAGGAGCGCGCCAGGGTCTACCTGTGTTCCGCTCTGGGCCCGAGA
>NW_010552558.1:52208-55118 GCF_000687285.1 Phaethon lepturus
GATAGCTACAAACACGGGGAGCAGACACCCTTGGTCACCATGGGCGACCCTGCCCAGGGCTCTCCCAGCCTCAGGACAAGGCTGTCAGTCCCATCAGTCCCACCTCTCCCCAGCAGCCCAGAGGCAGCCGTCTGGGGTGGCCACCACCACCCTCTTGCTGCCCACTGTGACATGGCCACTGCATTGCTGGGGCTGGTGCCAGGAGCAGAGAGCTCACAAATGGCACCGGCCAGGTGCTATTTCGTTTCCTTACCTTTATGTCGATGTGCCTGTAGAAAGCTGCAGATCTCTCCCCCCGAGTGGCTGAGGACAGGGCTGCGCCATGGTCTGGTTGTGTCCCCTTCGGGGCCTCTGGCCCTGCAAGGCCAAGGAAGAGCAGCCACTGACAGTTGCAGCACAGGCAGCGCCGTCCCCTTCCCTGCCCTCTTCTCTGGCCTCTCACCTCAGCCTTTGCCCACCCACCGCTCGCCTCCCGCCTCGGCTGGCTCACCACGCAGCCCTTTCGGTACCCTCCCTGGGCCAGCCATGTCACCCCCCTGTGACACGGCCCCTGCCCACGTTCTGCCCGCTGTGACAGAACCGCTGTAGCAGTGGGCATGGTGCCGGGGGCTGATGGAGGGCCCAGCCCTCAGCTGCCCGGGGAAAAAGGGCTGTTGCTCTTCAGATTTTCTCAAATGTGGGGGGGACTCAGGCCTGCGAGGAAATGGCCGACATGGAGAGCCCGCTGCTGCTCCTGTCTGTGTGGGGACGGCCTCTCGCCCAGGGCTGCGGTCACATCACAGGCAGCAAAGACATTCTTGCACTCACAGGTCGTGCGTGCAAACTTACATTTCATGTAGACATTTCATGATGCTCGTAGGCACTAATTTTAACCTCAGAAATAACATTTCATCTTCATCTGCCTCTTTAGACTTCTAAATGGCTTTTAAAATCTGATCTTAATGTTTTGTGCCTCTGTTCACCATCTGTTAAATGATGATGAAGACTTTTCTGCCATCTTTTTTGGTTGATAAGGCTATCTATGTGTTTGGTATTCAACGACAAGCTGAGACAAGTGGATAAATTCTGCGTAACGCAAACTGATGCTGGTTGTCTCCCCTTACTTGCCTTCACCTTAAACTACATTAGTGTTTTTCAAAAACTTGTCTTTTACTGTATCTTTGTTCAGTGGCAGTTCAGCAGTCTGAACTGGGGCCTCAGGAAACTGTAAATTAATAATAGAATCACTTTGATTGAATAAATTCATGAGTATCCTGTGGGCAGGGATGGGAAATTCTATAATTGCTTACTGCCAGGCAATAATCGATAGTAATAGCAACTAAACATATTCCAGGTCAACAGATTTGAGCAGAATAAGTGGATTCCTGAATTCGCAGTTCTTGGGCTGGGTCTTTCAGCAGACCCGGTGCTCCAGGGCACGAGATTTTCATTTGCTTAAGGAAACATAAAAGGAAATTTTTCCTTCTTGTGAGAAGGTTTGATATAGAATTCTCTCACATAGATGTAACTGGAGTATCATTATGTGAGTTAAAAGAAAAAAGAAAATACTCTCAGCTGAAACAGTACAAAGAGCAGGATGGCATACACCTCAACACAGTACTGTGCTGTGTTAAGGGTCTTAAGTTTAAAACACGTTTTCATCCACTCTAGGATCCTCACACAGAAGTTTACTGGATATGACAACTAACCACTCTGCTTTATAGTAAATTACACCCATTTTGCACAGGTCAGAACAACACCTGTCAAGGCAATGACAACCTGTGTGCAAACCAAAAGAGAATCAGGCTGCTGGTATCAAAATATTTCAGCAGGCCAGTCTGTAGTGTGGCTGAATTGTGAGCAGAACATGACTGAAGACAGGAAAGAATCAAAGAGCACGTCTGCACTTTGCAATATGGAGAGATGAAAAGATCCACAAGGAACTGCCCCAGACGCTAACTCCTACAGCAAATGCATTATTGCTGCACATTGGTTAGGTAGCAAGGTTAAGAAGCAGACATAGCTGTTGTATTAAGCCCAGCGCCTGGCTAACGCTTCCAGAAACGGAGATTTTTGTGATGTGATGCACATCTCTTTATGCATTGCCATATCAAGTAGCATGGAGATATCTTAAAGATGGTGTTTTACACTTTATAATGAATGGACCAAGAGGCTAGGTAAGCTATGAATCAAGCAGGAAAGTTCTATCCTGTGGACAGTGCTGAGGGTTGTCTGGTTTTTAATTTGATCTTCTTTGGAATAAATGTCAACATTTTTGCCTATTCCTGAAAAAGTCTGCTTTAGCAGGAATTGACAGCTTAATCTTCAGGTTGCTGACTTTAAGGGGTAGCCAGAGAGAAACCATCTGTGATTTTCTTAATGGATAATGGAAAATTAGGATCATATTTTTAAAGCCTGCTACTGCTAGGAAAGCCCCTCTGACAGGTTCTAGCTTCCAATTATTTCTCAGTTCCCTAAGACTTCAGAGAGGTCCTAAGAATAATGTCACTTTTTCACTGAGACAGAACTGACCATTCTAAAAATAAGCAAAAATTTTGCTTTAATAAAATCAAAATGGCAGAGGCATGTGAACAGTTTTTCCTCTTATTTTTTTTAATCACATTCACTACCTGTTTTAAAGGAAACATGCCATTAATAAGCCCCACAAAAGAAAACAGGAGGAGAAGTATATATTTTAAATGTTTTCAATGTTTGTAAGTAGTTTTATTCACATTCAGTTCAATCTTGCCTTGAAGTTGCTAGTGGTACGTACTAGAACTGTGGGGGAAAACGTACAGCATTTTGTAAGTATCACTGAAAACCTCAGTAAAAAGGTGCTAAAATTTCAAAATTTTGAGCAGCATAAGCCAATCTGCAAGAGTAGCCCTGATTTGTAAATTATTCTATTGTACTATATATTGTAAATTCCTG
>NW_010552558.1:55149-71415 GCF_000687285.1 Phaethon lepturus
TGTTTTGAATCACAAAGCCCCTGAAGCTACTAGCAGTACTTCCGTGTGTTCTCCCATGTCTGGGGTTGAGCAATTCAGGATTCCAAATCCTGGCTTTGCTGATATGTATAATTCACCTTCATTTTACATACTGTATGGAGAAAAAAACAACGGACAGATTTAACAACAAAAATCGTGGCCTACTTATTCATGTGATATAAGTGTTTACTTTCAAGAGAGGAAAATCTACACATCACAATAATTATCCTATCTGAGCAATGAAGCTTGAAAACATTCACTGACAATTTTTCAGTTAAAGCTGCTAACTTTATTGACCTGATAGCATTAACAAGGACATAAAACTGAAGAAAAGACCAAAAAACTGAGCTACAAGAGTAATTAAGGCTATGCTGCTGTTGTAAGATCAAAATATACTTTTATAACTTGAAAATGAACTCTTATTTCACTTCTAAGTCAGAGTTTGTAAGCACTAGTGTGAGTCCCCGTATATCTCTTTCACAACAAGAAAAGCAGTTTATTAGCTTGGAGAGCAATTTCACAGAGAGGTGTAGATCCAAGAGACCAGAATGGCTATGTCTTAGCAGGTTTGGGGTTTTCTTTTTGGGCGGTGGATGTTGATGTGTATCTTAAAAATGAGCTGTGGAAAATCACTGATGAGGACAGAAATCAGCAGAGGAAATATTTTTTTAAGGCGGCAACACAGTAACTTGCCTTGAGTTCTTTATCTGACAACATTTTTTAAGTACAGTAACTGCCTTTGTTGCCCACCATTTCTCTTTTCTTTGTATTAAAGCTGGCAAACTTGAAATTTTAGATTGGAAAGGTTGGATAAATAAATGTACATAGTTGCACTGCAAACTCTCAATTTTTATTTATTTTTTTCATTTGGAAAACTGTGTTAAACAAAGACTTGTCTATGTTTTCCACTTTTTTAACTTCTTTCTTATTCTAAATTATTTCCATGTTAAGTATACAACCATTTCCTACTAATATTTGATAACTTCCCTCAGAGACTCTTCTACTGCTCCTAATAACACTGTTCAGTAGTGAGTTAGGGGATCTTGACCGGACTTTTAGAAGAAAAAAATTTCCAGAAGTTTCCCAAAACCCCTGAAAAGTGAAACTTTAGGCTTTCATTAAAAGTTTTGCAAAAACACGGTTTTTAGTTTGTTTATTTTTTAGCATGTATTATGAACTGAACAAGCATGACTCTCTGCTGCTTTGGGGCACCCAGTGAACTGGCTTGCATACTTGGGAAGCCACAAATAATCCAAGTCCATGCTCAGTCTGTAGAAAATAGTAGAGGAAAAGACACTGTTCCAGAGTCTTCCAATACCATATGGCAAATAGCATTTTCTGCCCGTATGCAGCACATTTTAACTCTAAGGAATTTGCAGTTATAGTCAACTAATTAACTCCATTTATTTTTTTACCAGGCTGTCCTTTCTGTTAAAAGGAAAGGAAATTCAATCTCCACCCACTGTGATTATCATTTTTATTACATATGTAATTGTTGGGAGAGGAAAAGGGATTTTAAAGGCTAATAGATATGCACACAACATATATCAAGTGAGGGGAGGAAGAAAAAATGACAAACTTTTGTTTAAAATCTCAGTTTCTGACAGATACAGATTGTCTAATTATCACCTGCATTTTCTTTTAGGGTCATCAGAGGGCTAAGTACATACTTAAAAATATATAACATCCTCGAAGAGCCGGAGTACAAACGTAGCTGTTAGTGACCCCCTTCCATCCGCTGCTGCTGACAACATCCAAGGTCAGCACTGTGTATGTGTCTATATGTTGTTGCCAACTGCTTTTCCGGTGCTACTTTTTTTTTTCCTGTTGCATTGACAAGAGACACACCTCTTCTCCAAAAGTATGAGGGAGCAGCCAATTCTCATGGTTCTCATGCTCTCCCTGTCAGTGATGCATCAGGTGTTTGACTTGTATTCATGGATGTAGTGTTGACCTCATGTTGCCATTTCAAAACATGTTATTAAAAATAATTTATGATTGGGGTGAATCTTACTGTGATATACTGTGTACCAGCTTCCCAGATTTCCTAGCATGAAGGGAAGAAAAAGTAATAAAACAATGGGAGAAGGACCTCCACCAAGGCAGGGTGTAAGCATAGGCTTTATGGCCCAGACAAGTCCTAGATTTAAACAGATTTTAAGTGAGAAAAATGGCCATGCAGTGGTTGTGCAGGACTGAACGCCAGGCATGTTGAGGACTGTGGAGTGCCATGGTGGTAGAGAAGGCAGAAAGCTTTCTCTCCCCTTGCACAAAGGAGTTGTCTGATAGCACATCTCTATTTTTCCCACTACACAGCTGGACGATTTCCTAATTGTCTACAGTGAGGTAAGGAATGGTCTGTCAGTCCTGGGACTGTGACCTCTGCTTTTGCAGAATAGATATAGGAAATAAGTTTTATAACATGTATGAGTTTATTAATTTCTGTTCTTTTACTCCTGTTTGTTATTGTTTCTCACAGATAAAATCCCATGTGGCTCCTATTTTCAAAAACAACCAGTTTTGAGGGATGATGCTTCCAGTTTGGGCATCCCTCCTAAATGGGGACTGCCAAGGTCAAAAATCTTCTGAACATCTCCCTTCCCGTCTCACCTAATTAAGGTACTTAGACATTTGTCGAGAAGATTGGTATCCCAGGTTGTCTTTATAATCAAGGCAGAGAAATAGGCAGCTCCAGAGAGCGATTCATCTATCTTATATTAGAAATTCGTTTTAGGAAGAAAGCAATCATTCTCTGAAACTGTCTACTTCTATCCATTGAATATAAAGCTAGAATGACAAGCTAACTATTAGACTAAGTTAGGGTAATGGTCACTATGGTAGGGCTCAGTAATGCTTAGTCAGACTACTGCGACCTTTGTGCTAACATTGCGTTAACAACGCCTATTTTCCCTTGATCTTTCTGGATTCCCTCAGAACACGAGAGCATGTTATATAATACAGATAATTAAGGGACCAGAATGATTGAGCCAAACTGACGGGATACTTGCACCTGTGGCTAGAACAGGGAGGTTGCTGCAGCAGGATCTTGGGAACATGTCAGGAGGACTGAAGATTTCTAAAGCCCAGGACAGAAGACTTAATGCATATCACCAAACAGAGATCTATTCTCACTGTCTGGCCTATGTAACCTGGGTGATACAACCCATCAGTGCGACGGATGATGGGATCACCAAACAGTCCCCCTGAGACGATCTCTGCTGGGATACAGCACTTTGCCTATACTGTTTCAAGGCTCAGGTCAGTGTTTCAATGAAGTACTGCATGGGCCCATGTGGACAAACTTACTTAACCAGTTTAGGCAACGTTAGTGCCAATTGTAAATGTGCTCAAGAATGAGCACACTGAGGGCTGTGCGATGGTAAACTGCAGAGCCTGCATTCCTAGCTTGCACAACTCTCAAATACCTGAGTCACCGAGGAAGGAAAAGGAAACCTAGTGTCATGTGGTAAAATTGGAAATGTACAGTCTGGTTTTCACACTGTCCAAATGCATTTGCATATGTATTAATACCAATTTCTGAGTGAATTGTAAGGGTTCCTGTACTCCAGTCTAATCATAATCTGCCCTCTGCCATGAGCTGCAGAGTGCTTTGGGCAGCAGCCTGTCACATAGCCTTGCCAGGAGAGAAGTGCTCCTCGGGAGATAATGATATCATTTGGATAATGGACACGGGACGTGATTTGGTATGCCTACTTAGTATGCTGGATACTGAAAAAGGAGTCTGCACATAGCTCACTTAAACTATTTAGCCGTCTTCATTTGATTCATTAAAATCTCCACAGACTGGCCTAAATCATAATCCCATTATGGTCGGTGGCAAGATTCCCACTGACTTCCATGGATCTCTCTCTCTCCTTTTCAATTTCACTCTCCATCACTCTTTCTCAGTCTTATCCCAGTCAGCACTTCTGCACTCATGGAAACAGAGCTGAAAGCAGCAGGATCTTTTCCCCCTGTTTTACCGCTTGATGGGATGCACAGATGGCTTTTCCTCTTATTCCCTCTTCTCCTTCCACAATCCCAACAGAGTAGTAGGGGGAGGAGGAGGGCTGTATTCAGCCTGCCTGTTACGACGCTTAAGATGGACTAAGAGACAGTCACAGCACCTAAGTTCAAAATGAGCAATTCAGATCTTGTGCTGTGCTGGGACTTGTCAGGCCCTAATTCCCTGTAGCGTCACTGGAAATAAACAGTCACAATGGTTAACTTAGGCAATTCTTGCTGGTGGTCTAAATATTGCCTCCTCCTTTCTCCACGGGCAGTACAGGATGCCAGCCCTTAATAGCCAGAGGTTTGAATTGTTCATTTCTCTTCTGAATTCAGACACTGTAATTGGAGTTTCATTTCATATAGCAGCCAGAATAGGCAGGCAGACCACAGTCCTAAATCACAGTCTGAGCTGTTCATTGCTCTCACGAGGTTATTGGATGCCATAGCAGATGGCCTGAGGTACCAGAGGAGGTACTCTGATCATACCCTCAGGGCCTCTGATAGAACTGACCTCTCTTATACCTTTCACGAGTCCCTCACATTAGAGTATGGAACCTCAGGACTGCCTCATACGTATCTGCACACAATTCATTTTTTTCAACACAGTTTTGCCTTCAGTCAAATTGGGCAGAAAAAAATGTTCCCTCAAAATAATAGCAACCTTTTTTCCGCCTGATGTGGAAAAAATTTGCTTTCACTTAAATAAAATGAAGAATTAAAAAATACTGTTGAAACAGTAAGTCTAATGTGTGGAAATGGTAAATAGTCTGGTTTCATCAGATGTGGAGCTAGTGGGCTGAAAAGGAAGGAGAGAGGCCATCAGTGCTGGCACATTCATCATATACTACTGCTGGGTGTCTAAGCTGCCCCACTAAAACTAGGGCAGGGGCTTAACCATGACTGTAATCAGCAGAGTGACAGCAGACATGACTTGGTCAGTGTTGTTTGTGTGTCTCTTAAGATATCTATTTCCTTATAGACTTGTGCTGCCCTTCATGCCATAAATTTTGTACATATAAAAGCTTGCTTTACTGGAATTTAATTTAATAAAGGCGGCAGATAGGTGCTAATTCCTCTGTAAGGAGTGGGTGACTGCTGAATAATATGGAAGCCATTCCCCAGCTCCCCCAGTTTCAGTGTAGCTGAGATGACCCTTATATACAATGGAGTATTACACTGGGATATGATTCCTTCTTTGACTGTCTGACACAATATACTCCTCAGGCCAGCCATTTTCAAACTGTTACCTGAGCTTTCTTAGGATGCAAAAAATCTCAGTACAAACCATCTCCAAAGAAGTTAGTAGTGTTCTCAGGCCCATAATCTCCACGAAGCAGAAAGTTTAATAGAATGGAAAAGACATCAAAACATGGGCAATGCTTTGCCTACTGTCACTTAAGTGCACTCCATTAAACGTATTTCCATATATTTGAAATATACCCATTTTCTTCTAATAATTCTAATTCCTTAATTAACTTAACTTCCTAATTCTATTTTCTTACATTTTCTAGTAAGTGAATGGTACATAGGTTTTTTAATTTTTAAGACTTCACCCTGCAGTTTCTCAAGGAACTTTTCAAACCTCATAATGCAGTGATGAGCAGCATGTAAAAGATCAGAGAAACTAGGTAGGCAGAGAGACAGACAGATATGCTCATATTGAGAAAAAAACACAGCTCTGAGACAAATATGTGCATTTATTTGAAGGAAGCGGATACTATACAGAGCGCCAAATCCCTCACCTAAAAACCCCTTTTTTACCAGTGGGATGATTGACCTCAACAAAGTGAATTGGATTTGGTCTCAACAGTTTCACAGTTCCTCAAAGTGCTGAGCTGGAAGCTGACTGAAGCACACAGAAAAGTGTATATTCAGAAAATAATCAAGACTAACTGGGGAATAGCTTTTAAATGGCTGATTCCTTAGGCAAACCACCAAGAAGCTTTCCATTGATATTAAGTAACAGCTGCATGCAGGAATTATCAGTTTGAATAGAGGCTATTATTAAACTTAACTAGTAAATCTTGAGCTCTGCTGACTGTTTTGCTCAGAGCATATTTGAGTATAGCCATATTCAGACTGGATCTGATGTAGTTTCACTGTTCTGGATCCTTCTCATCCGATAGCCTGACTCTTACACTGGATAGTGCAGGGTGCTTGGAGGAAGGGGCAAATAACCCATCAAAAAGCAAGTGTGGGTAATGAGCCAGTCTGTGGTACACACAGCTCTGGCACCATCAGTGTTCCTCCTCCTCCATGTATGTACTACTGAGAGTGCTGCTTCTCAGGCCACGCGTACCAGAAGATCCTGATTTCTTAACAGAGCGCTGTTTCAAAATCTGTAGGCACATTCTTTTCTATTGTTCACTTGAGACCTGGGACGGTTGCAGAGGGTGGTAAGTTGGATCAGCAAGGACACAGGCATGTTTCATTCTGCTGACCTTTGCTACAAGGATGATAAGCAGCAGCAGAGAGGCAAGGGAGGCAACTTGGGGCAGCAACTTATTAAACCATACTAGTATGATTTCTCAGAACACTTCTGTCCATACTTTAAGACAAATATGAAATGACTCCACACAGTATCTTGAAACATTAATTTCTTCTTATTTAGTAAAATAAATCCACAGAAAAGCCAAAACCAGGCAAACCTATAACTGCTATCAAATCCAACTCTTGGGCTCAGATCAAGGTCATCTGGATTTTCCTTGTCAGGCCTTTCATACCTTCTCTCCGGGAGTCCAGCTAGCCCACTACTACAACAGAAACTTGTCCATTTCTTCCATTCTCACATCCAAAGAATCTTCCATTTTAATCTAAGCTTTCACTGTGTCTTTGGGAGTCTCCCCTACTTCCTAAGCCTTTGGCGCAACAGCTAGCTTCATTATACTTGGGAATTTGCCATGCAGCATACCCTTGCCTCCTGCGGACATTTGGAACATGCTGGCTCTCCAGAGTTTTAAAAAGTCACATTAACATGAATCAAAGATGCACGTATCAAAGTACAGTCATTATGATTAAATACTCCAGATATCCCCTCAGGGCAATTAGATCAGGAGGACTGCTGCACAAACATATTCTGGATGATTCCAATACCAGAGACAGGCTAGTCAGCTCCTTGCAATTGTGGCATGCATAAATACCATAAATCAAGTAGGCACATGCTAGAAGCCTTTTCAACAAAGACAGAGCCACATAAAGGTACTTCTTGTAGAATCACTTTTCATAGTAGTACCCAGAATTCTCCCATGACTTCTTAAGGTGTTAAACTCTTTCATTTCATAGTTTATCTCAATCGTTAAAGTGAAGAATTATACCACAGTTCCTTGAGCTGATTTTAACACTAAGATATATTTCCTTTTGGGCAGAGCCCCAAAACATTATATATATCTTTAGAATGTAGAAGCCTTTGCTCCCAAGATTGAATAATTTTTGCCGTATATACAACCAAAAACCCTTCAACACTGCTGGGATAACAACTTATATGTCTTACTGATAAATAAAAAAGGATTAGGTTGGCTAACTCCCCAGCTCCCCAGGATTATTAACTAAAATATGGTTGCTTATCTATAACTGGAAAGTAGCATGTATCCCACTATGGCCCATTTCCAGCAGCAATAAACATTTTTCCTACTAGATTTGCGGTACAGTTTTTAGGCATATATTAAAATTTAAAATTCAAAAATATCATTAATTTTCCAGTTAATGTGTTCAACCTCTCCTATGTGGAGAGTACTTAAATAAAATCAGTGAAATGAGCTACTACTGTGCCTTGGTCAAGACCTCAGATGAATATGCAACACTGCCAATGTTCTTGCAGTAAAGCTGGACTGCAATTATTAAGATATCTGGTTAGAAACAACAAATACTTTGAATTGTGTATGTCTTTATCATTATCAGGGCTTTTATATACATGAAAAGAACATGTGGCAACCTGCCAATCCTATCCAAGTTATAAGCATATTAGCTCTGGAAAATGGAGTAGATATATCCCTAACTATAATCTATTTATGTATATAGAACTGCATATACACATACCAAAGCAAAAGGGTAATACTTTCCACTTACAGACAAAAATTCTCCCATCTGCTTTCATGGAGTGGAACAGAGCTTGGCAGAATAACTTTTCACTTTATTTTGCTTTTAAATACTTCTTTAGTTGTGCAGAATGTTTTACAAACAATGATTCATCCATAGGTTCCTCTATCCCTCCAGTGACATTTTGTCCTGATTTATGGAGAAATTATATATCTTCCTAAGAGGTACATACAGGGTCAACCACAGAATTTGAAAGCAGATCTTGCAGATGTTTTGGCCCATAACTAGGGCTAAAGTCAATAACTGGTGAGTGTCGTTGAGAAAATGTCGTGCTGACATGATACATTCTTCCTTCTTACTCCACCTGGGCGCACATAAACCTTCTGAATGGAGCACTCAGGATTTCATGTGAGGATTGTACTCCACCTATAGTTGTTAATTCATTGAAACATGGAATATTTAGAACAGAAAGGTGTTGTGAAGGTCATCCAGTCTGACCCCTGCTCAAAACAGGGCCCTCATTGATCAGGTTGCTCAGAGCCTTGTCCAGTCAAGTTACATTTCTAAGGGTGGAGAGTCCAGGAGTGTTTCAGCCAACCTGTTTCAAGTGTTTGTGGAGTTCTTTCACATCTAGTGACAATATGTCCTATTATAACTTGTGTCTGTTGCACCTCATCCACTCTACCTGCAAGCGCTTTAGTTTTAATTTCCCACATTTACCAAAGAAATCTGGTCTGGGTCAAGAGGACTGTGAACTGTTGCACATGGTACCTGTATTATGGGTGAAACTGGTGCACTGTAAAGGGCTTTGTTTGGACAGAGCCAGGGCACAACATGAGGTAAAGCATGCCCTCAAGTGTTCACTGTAAATAGAGTATAGCTCATGGTTTGTAAAGACTGAGCTGGACAGAGAGAATTGGACAGAGATTCATAGAGAATCTCAGGACTTCATCATTAGCTTGTTTCTAAGGTAGAGGAAAAATAGCATTATGAAATTTACTGTGAAAGGGAATGGAGCACCAGCTCTGGGATGGTCTGCCTGGTGGAATTCCCTAGAGGTTATAGTAAATAGGAACTTATTTTACTGGGAAGCTTGAAGGTTGGAAACAGCTTTTCCAGCAGCTCATTATGCAGCTGATATAGGGCCATAAGAGAGAAAACCAAACAGGTTTCAGCAACTGCCTAGCAGGTAGGGTTTCACAAGATTTGTCTGTTCAAAACCAAATGGTTTTCACAAAGCAATTCAGTTCTGATGAATGAACAAATTCCAGTAGGAAAGAAATAAGTGGGTTTTTTATTCACAGAATCACAGGATCAAATGGCTGGGAGGACTCCTCAGCTACATTACTAACTATAATGGACTTCCAACTATTCCCTGATGGGTTTTTTTGAGATTCTTTTGACAAACCATGGCCTTGACATTCTTGTCTCCTGACAGAAACAGGATTCCTATTTATATATTAATAGCCATTTTGTACCAATAATGACTGTGAAATGTTGGTAAGGAGATTCATCAGAAAACATCCAGGATGGACATTTTGCTCTCTCGAGTGGTGCCACCTTGGAAGCCTTGCCTCAGTGTCTCCACAGCACCTTGCTTATTGTGTTGCAAATTGCTCCTGTATTCATAGAATAGAATAGAATAGAATTACAGAATCATAGAGTAGTCCGAGCTGGAAGAGACTAAAGGCCCTGCAGTGAGCAGGGACATCGTCAACTAGATCAGATTGCTCAGAGCCCCATCCAACCTGACCTGGAATGGTTCCAGGGATGGTGTAGTTACCACCTCCCTGGGCAACCTGTGCCAATGTTTCATCACTGTCATTGTCAAAAATTTCTTCCTTATCTCTAGTCTAAATCTGCCCTTTTTTAGTTTAAAACCATTACCCCTTGTCCTGTCGCAACAGGCCCTGTTGAAAAGTCTGTTCCCATCTTTTGTATAGGAGCCCTTTAAATCCTGGCAGGCTGCAATAAGGTCTCCCCAGAGCCTTCTCTTCTCCAGGCTGAACAACTCCAACTCTCTCAGCCTGGCCTCACAGCAGAGCTGTTCCAGCCCTCAGATCATTTCAGTGGCCTCCTCTGGACCCGCTCCAACAGGTCCATGTCTCTCCTGTGCCGAGGGCTCCAGAGCTGGACGCAGCACTGCAGGGGGGTCTCCCCAGAGCGGGGCAGAGGGGCAGAATCCCCTCCCTCGCCCTGCTGGCCACGCGGCTTTGGGTGCAGCCCAGGTTGGCCTTCTGGGCTGTGAGTGCACATTGCCGGCTCATGTCCAGCTTTTCATCCACCAGTACCCCCAAGTCCTTTTACAACTGTAAGTCAGAAAAACTCTGGGGCAGCTTATTTAAAAAAATTGATCTCTCCAAAGTACAAAAATGTACAGACTTAAAAGTGACTGAAAATTCAGGCCTAAGCATTCTAAGAAAAAAAAAAAGTTTATTCATTTGCATTTTTATTAACAATGATTGGAGCTCTACTACAAAAGGTAGATGCTACTATAACATTACTAAGATACAGACAGTGTTGTACAGCCTCAACAAGGTTGGAGTGAAATATAGTAAGAAGCACCTTTGAGTGACTTGTCCAGACCTATAGTTGAAAACATTTCTTGCAGTCAAGAGCCAGCTCTGCAGGACTGTCCTATAGTTACGGGAACAGGTTAAGGAAGCTGAATGATAGTGTTTTAACCTATTATTTATCCTCAAAGATAAGATGGTAAGAAATGGGCTTAGTATTTCTCAGTGCATGGGTCTTCAACATTGCACAAGATTTTAGCAGAGGAGTATAGAAGTCAAGTTAACGGACTGAGCATGCCAGATCCTCAGTCAGAGACGAAGGAGTTTTATACATTGTAGGAGACCTCACACAAAGTCTGCACATGTGTGTACATAAAAAAGACATCACAAATGAATCCTGCAGACAAATGGAATTTTAAGACTGTATTATGAAACAAATTAATGGAGAAGGCAGTTTTTATTCTTCTGAAAATATGAAGCTATTAAAATAACCTCCATAAAAATGGAGTCTTATAGTATCTAAATGACTTTAATGATAGCCAAGGCTTGGAAGGTGTCATTGCCTTCAGGACTTGCCACCTTCCCTGGAAAAAAGGACTGGTTTTAGCTCTGTGGTAATTGCAGGATGTCTTCCCACTCCAG
The DNA here is from genome assembly GCF_000687285.1 of Phaethon lepturus. Lineage (NCBI taxonomy): Eukaryota > Metazoa > Chordata > Aves > Phaethontiformes > Phaethontidae > Phaethon > Phaethon lepturus. Next base: position 66,369 of record NW_010552558.1, read on the forward strand.
AGTGAAGGTGCTAATCTCCAAACATAGGATTAGTTGACTATCCCCAGACAAATAATAAGACTTTATCTTTCTTATCCAGGCAACTAATTAAACAGGCTCAAGCTATAACAATGCATGTACAGAAATTTCTATGTTATCGTATTTGCAAAAATTAGTGTCAGGTACCAAAAGGAGCAGGAATAAAGAATGTATTGTTGAAAGATAATGAGGTAATTTTTATCTAAATGTCTAGAAAAGTATATTATGTTTGCATTGTAAAAATGCTCACTTACAGATTATCTATTTCTCCCACTGATTTTTATCACCTCTTTCTCTTGTTTCTCTTTCTGTCTGGCTTGCTCTACGCCATTGTGCAATACTTAGACCCCAAATCTTTCACCAAGTTAGGAATACAGTCAGTGAGTGCTTTTCCCAATAAATTTCAAAGCTTTTTCATGCATCTGCAAGTCAAAGAGGGAACGCAAAATTTGGGGTTTAGTGTGTTTAAATGGAAATTTACTACTTAAAACACCTCTGTCCCCTGTAATGCATTGCCAGGATTCCTTAGCAGAGTACAGTGGATATAACCTTCCTTAAAAGAGGAATGAAGTTGAAGAATGGATAAATATAAATCTAAACAGCCAAAAGCACCCTGGGTTATGGTCCAAATCATTCTTTCATGATCAGATGGAATGCTTTTTTGAAGGAACAGGGGCTGTCCCATCTGCCTTTAAAATGAGTCAGAGGCAGGGACAGCTTTGATGCTTCTTTACAGTCCCTGATTGCACTTGCTTCAGAAACCATCACTTTCTTTTGTCCTCTCTGCCAGCAAACAGGCAGCTGGTCAAGGAACAGCAATCCACAGTAATGCTGAAGACATCTGAAACATTGGCATATGCAAACAGTTTTGCAGGAGAAATACCAGTATCCACTTTTCCCATGCTACATATAGTTGTGTTCATAATCTCATGTCTGCAATACCTTGCAAAGGAAGCAATGGTTACTCCATGCAATTACTGTATTTCTTCTCTTATTTGAAAAAGTGGCTGTGTAATCAGTGGCCTCAGTAGAAGCAGGTCATTATTTCAGGACCTCTTCTGCAAACCACCTGCAATCAGCTTCATGGGTTACATTGCAAATGCCTCAGAACAATAACTGGACAGCAGGTTTGCCAACATCTAGCTGATGAGTTGCTGACCTGAGAGAATAAAAATCAGCTTTTAGAGTAATCTGTTTCCATACCTATAGGAGTTTCTGCAATCAGGTGGTCTAGCACTAAAGTTTTCAGACAATCTCTGCGTGGAAAGTTTTGGAAGCTTCTTGGGATCATCCTCAACCTTCCCAACAATGCAACTTCCCTACATTTGCTATTTATTTCATTCCAGGAGTTCCACTATAGGCTTCTGTGCCAATCTACTGGGAACACTTTCTTCTCATTCTGTCCACTCAACAATCTCTCCACATTTCATAAAGAGCTTTTGAGTGTCTCTCAAAGAGCCTAGTCTAATGCATGGACCTTTTCCTATGAATGTCACTGTAAATGTAAACACGAGAGGTGCCATATGTAAGTTTTTGGGAAAACAGTGACACGTTTGAATAGGTGTAAGCGTGTTCTGAAGGCATAGCTGTTCACATAGCACCAGTTTCCCAGTTTAACTCAATGTAGTTCCATCACTTTGGATGCAATGATGTAAATTTATACAAAGTCTATCAGCAGAAAGCTGACATGTTTCATCTTAGTACAAAGGCAACACCATCTTTTATATGTCTTGGAGACTGAAAGTGCAGCTGAGCCCATTAAAGAGATGATTGTGACGAACTAAATCAACAATCAGTATTGAAAATGCATTTTTATAATAATTATTGCTGGATCATTAACAACTTAACTTCTCATTTCCCTCTCCCCATGTTAAGTCATTCAGTTCTCAGTTCCCTTGAATAAGACAATTATATTTGGAAAAATTTTGTTTGATGCTTCATCTTGATGTATAGAAACAGCTTTTCATTTTGTGGTTATGTCAATTAAATAAATATAATGACAATACTTATAAAAGTAATGAGTGAACATGTTAAACTCTTAATTCAAGTTGAGACTTAAAATTATTTGAATACCTGTGGGTTTTTTTCAGCTTTGCAGAAGTGTAAATTACTACATAAGTTGCAAGGCCAGAAAAATGAATCCAAATGCCCTTCTCTTCAGAGGGTGGTTTCCATGCCAACATCCAACTTTTATTATGGGATAGTTTGGCTGCATAACTGTTCAAAAAGTTATGAGGTCTAATTTTTATAATAGCACGGTAGTTTTTCTCTTCATATTCTAAAATTGCTGAGACATTATTGAGTATATTTTCAGCAATAAGTCCACTCTTGGACAAAGCCTTGACAATTTCAGTTTCAAAAAGTTGTGGAATAGAAACTATTACACAATCTTAGATATAAATGACATCATTATTCCCATTATAGCTGCATCCTAACTGGCTTTGTTGTGGCCAGTAGGAGTTAGATATTGCTAGATCCTGTAAGCAAGGAGATTTAGAAAGAAGAAGGGAACCTAATTACCACTTTGTCCCAAATCCACAAAGGTAATATGGTACCTATCCCTCAATGTAGTTGCTGGGAATTAGATGGCTACATTGAGTCATATGTACTTAAATACAAAATTTAGAAGATCAAAAGTCCCATGTAATCCTCGAGGTCTCTACATTTCTGTACATGCACAGTTAGAAGGAATAATTTGAAACCAGACATCTCCTACTGGTTTTGTCTTTGTCAAGTAATAATACATTCTGTGGTGGCTGTCCCTTGATGTTTCTTGTTAAAAGGTACTGTGAATTGTCTAGGTAAGCAAAGCAGAGGACATGAAGCTAAGTCTTCCACACTCCAGCAGAAGAAAATCACTGAGCCGCTGGGTTTTGAGGGTGTTCAAAGGGAAGGAAATAATTTGGTTTGAGAGTCCAAGTTCAGCAAAATGTTTCCAATGTATCAGAAACTCCTAAACTTGGAAAGTGATTTGGTGAGGGAGAAAACTAGATTATGATATTGAAAAGGGAAAAACAGAACTTAGAGATAAGTCAAATTAAAAAAAAAATAGTAAAAAATATTTTCTCTAGGACACTCTAGGGCCACAGAGAAGGTTGGGAAGGGTATGTCCCCAGCTTTCATGGGTGAATTCCTCAGTACATTTTAAAGGCAGCTGAAGCGGATCTATTGACATTGTTACTACCCTTAGGCAGCCTTTGCATTGCTAAGACTCAGTCACTCTTCTGATTCCAGCCGTGTCACTCCTCTGAATCTGTCTTTGGAGAATTTATCAATTACATTTTTTCTCTGTCATGAAAGATTTTGAACAAGAGCTCCTTGTTCAAAAAACATGAACTTTTCCTCAGGAATAAATATACTACTACTAACATGGATGAAATTTCTGTTGAGAATGAGAAAAACTCATGTGAGCTCTACCACTCACAAACAGCAGCTAGCCTAGGACTTGGGGCATTATCCAATGCAGAACAAGATATGTCTTGAGATTGTAAAAGATTCCTGAAGCAGACGGGAAACTCCAGTTCTTCCCCAGTTAGAAATCATGGAAAATATATGTCAAATGAACTCTTTTTCAACTTAGAGCAACCTTTGTTGCATTTAAAGTGATAAAATTATTTAAGTCCCAACTACGTTATTCTATTCCGCTTTCTTCTCTTTACACCCTCAGCATCACATTCTCATCCATTAGTAACTGATCATCATCGCAGAAAGCCTCTTGTTTTGTCCCAAGTTGCACTCCTTGGAAAATCTTGCTATCTTTGTCCAGTTCACTGTTTTATTTTCAAAGTCAAATCCAGTGTTAAATTTCTTTTTTCTTTATGATCTGTCCCCTCATTTCTGTCCCCATATGCCCTCCACTTTTATTGATACAACTCTGTGCTCAGAATTACTTAATTTGGTTATTGACTGTTGTGAGAACACTGAAGCTGTGTGATTAATTGATCACACTGTGTCCCCCGTGCTGGCAAGAGCTTGTGTGCTACCCCACAGGGCTGGGATTTCTGTTTTCATCACTTAAAAAGATGATATATAAAACCAGAAAGGCTCAGTACTCCTGTTTAACATATCCATAGATTTTATTTCAAATAATCAGTGTTTCATATGCAACTAAGTCAGACAACATTTCAAAAGATACTTGCTAGTCTCAAGTGCTCTTCAGCCTCTTATGCCTCTCCTCAACAGTCAAGTATTGTATTAGGATATAAAGCTACCAATGGCTTAAAGAGCCCTATGGCAACAGTGTGGCAATCCTATGACAAAAGAAAGGATTCTTCCAAAAGAGATGGTGCTTGAAGCATTCGGCAGCTTGCCTGTGTGAAACCATTCGTGGTTGGTGCTCCTTGCCCAAAAAAACTGGCGTACCACTGTGTGTGCTGGCATCATGCCATCCGAGCAGATGGGCATAAGTATGGGCAGCCAAGAGACCATATATGAACATCAAATGTGTTTTCTAAGAGCATAGTTCATAGCCAAGAATATTTCAATGGTTAGCTGTTCTGTCAGTGTAGTCAAGGAGAAAAGCAAGCCCAGGGGAGGCAAGGACCCTCAAAAAGTCACCCATTTTATAAATTACAAACTTACAGTTCAAAGCAGTCACAAAGAGTGTCTCCCCAACAATTTGTTGTATTCAGATCCAAAATCCAAGTACAAGAAGTTAGTTGGGGTGCCACCATAGCAAACTTTTTAGTTACCTTCTGTTGAAGTGCAACAGGACACTCATAAAGATCTTGAGAGCCTAAGCACAGAGGTGGGAAACTCCCACTTCACCCCAGGCTGATAAAGGTAGTTCACACTAAGTGGAAGGATATGTGCCAGGGCACCATGTGGGCTGGCACCTCCCTGGGGGCAGGAGCAATGGGGGCTTGCCATGAAGGCTGGCAGGTCAGAGCCTTGTAGCCAAGTCCTATCCCACCACCCCCAGACAGGGATCAGGGCAGGCCAGAGGGGCAGCTGGGGGAAGTCCCAGCCCACAGCATCAGGCAAGTTTTTGGTGATGGGGCAGGTCACAGAATCACAGAATCACAGAATC
>NW_010552559.1:0-7671 GCF_000687285.1 Phaethon lepturus
GGTCTCCCTGGAGCCTTCTCTTGTGCAGGCTCAACAACCTCAACTCTCTTAACCTGTCCTCAGGGGAGAAGTGTTCCATCTCTCTGATCATTCTTTTGGCCCTCCTCTGGACCTGCTCCAACAGCTCCACATCTTTCCTATGCTGAGGGCTCCAGAGCTAGACACAGTCGTCCAGCTGATTGGCACTCATAGAATCACAGAGTCTTTGGGAACACTTAATTGATTAATTAGATTAATTAATCTAGTGACTAGACCTCATCTAGTCCAACCCCCCTGCTCATTAGCAGGGACATCTTCAACTAGATCAGCTTGCTCAGAGCCCCATCCGACCTGACCTGGAATGTTGCAAGGGATGGGGCATCTACCACCTGTCTGGGCAATGTGCCAGTGTTTCACCACCCTCACTGTGAAAAATTTCTTTCTTCTATCTAGTCAAAAACTACCCTTTTTTAGTTTAAAATCATTAACCCATTGTCCTATTGCTAACAGGCCCTGCTAAATACTCTGTCCCCATCTTTCTTACAAGCCCCCTTTAAATACGGAAAAGCTGCAATAAGGTCTCCCTGGAGCCTTCTCTTGTGCAGGCTCAACAACCTCAACTCTCTTAACCTGTCCTCAGGGGAGAAGTGTTCCATCTCTCTGATCATTCTTTTGGCCCTCCTCTGGACCTGCTCCAACAGCTCCACATCTTTCCTATGCTGAGGGCTCCAGAGCTGGACACAGTGTTCCAGGTGGGGTCTCATCCGAGCAGAGTAGAGGGGCAGAATCACCTCCCTTGGCCTGTTGGCCACACTTCTTTTGATGCAGCCCAGGATATGGCTGGCCTTCTGAGCTGTGAGAGCATATTGCAGGCTCATGTCCAGCTTTTCATTCACCAGTACCCCCAAGTCCTTCTCAGCAGGGCTTCTTTCAATCCCTTCATCCCCCAGCCTGTATTGATACTCTAAGTTGCTCCAAGTGAGGTACAGGACCCTGTAGTTGGCCTTGTTGAACCTCATGAAGTTCACACGGGCCCATTCCTTGAGCTTGTCCAGGTCCCTCTGGATGGCATCCTATCCCTCAGGCGTGTCAACTGCACCATTCATCTTGGTGTCATTTGCAAACTTGCTGAGGGTGCACTCGATCCCACTGTCTATGTCATTGAGGAAGATACTAAAGACTATTGGTCCCAGTACAGATCCCTGAGGGACAATGTTAATCACCAGTCTCCATCTGGACATTGAGCCATTGACCACTACCCTCTGGATGCAACCATCCCACCAATTCCTCATCCACTGAACGGTCCACCCATTGAATCCATACCTTGCCAATTTGGAGAGAATGGTGTTGTAAGAGACCACATCAAAGGCCTTGCAGAAGTCGAGGTAGATGACATTGGTAGCTCTTCTCTTGTCCACTGATGTGGTCACTCCATCACAGCAGGTCTCTAGGTTGGTCATGTAAGACTTGCCCTTGGTGAAGCCATGGTGGCTGTCCCAAATCCTGTCCTCCATGTGCCTTAGCATAGCTTCCAGGAAGATCTGTTCCATGATCTTCCCAGGCATTGAGGTGAGGCTGACAAGTTGGTAGTTCCCAGGGTCCTTCTTGCTACCCTTTTTAAAAATGGGTGCAATGTTTCCCTTTTTCCAGTCAACTGGGGACTTCACTTGACTGCCATGACTTGTTGTCAAATATCATGGAGATTGGCTTGGAAACTACATCAGCCAATTCCAAACAGAACTCTGGGATGCATCTCATCAGGTCCTGTTGACATGTTCAGGTTCCTCGGATGATCTTGAATGTGATCTACTCTGACAGTGGGAGAGACTTTGCTCTTCCAGTCCCCGTCTGGCAGGCCATCCCCTTGAGAGATGTGGGAAGAGAGACTGCAGTGAAGACTGAGGCAATGAAGTTGTTGAGTTCCTCAGCCTTCTCCTCAAGCATTCTTACCAGTCTACCAGTCTTGCTCATCAGGGGGGTAGGCTTTCTTTGACTTTCCTTTTCTTGCTGACATACCTGTCCTGTAAAATCTCTTCTTATTATTCTTTGCATCCCTTGCCAAGTTCAGCTCCAGCTATACTTTGGCCTTCCTGACCCCATCCCTACACACCCGGGCAGCATCCCTGTACTCATCCCAGAACACCTGTCCCTGCTTTCACTGCCTGTGCATTTCCTTCCTGACCTTTAGTTTCACCAGCAGGTCTCCACTCAGCCACATCGGCCTCTTGCCTTCCTTTCCTGATTTCTTACACCTGAGAATCGAGAGCTTTTGCTTACCTATGTCCAGTACTGAATTCATAAATGCTTTTATCTATAAAATCCCAGGTTTTCTAGATAATTCTGGAATTGCAGCTGTCTTAATGCTGCCGAGCTACTCAATGCCCTGTTGTGTACGAAATATGCCAAGTTTGTTAATACAGGGGCGTTCTTTCAGCAAGACCTGGTCTGGGATAACATTACTGTCTGGAGCTCAAGCAGTTTAGGGTGCAGGAGTTTTCTGTTACAATTTGCCTTGTGACTCTATTTGTGCTTGTTTGTGTGTTTACCACATGACTCCAGCACTGGTACTTTCCTGACAGTCTCACTTGTAGTGTAATCAAGATCAAACCTACATGCAGGGATGCCATCCAGAGTGTCCTGTTTGCAATGTGGATGCAGGGTCCTCCAGCAGTTAGTGCTCTAGCCATGCACAGTGTATGCTTAGGACAGGCAACTGGCACAAACTTTATTGCTGGTAAAATCTTGCTTGCTCCTTTTTGGGTCAGTTGGTCGGTCTGTCTGTCTGTTCACCTATCTATCTTCTTCTGCACCTTGTAGACAGCACAGAAGATCTGCAAGTGCCTAAAAAACAAAGCCTAGCAACTTCCCAGTCATTTTATGAGCTTAGTTGCAAGAACTTTGCTCATTCAAGTCCGCTTCAACTCATATGCCCTCATGCATATAGTAGTAATTACAGTGCTTTAAGGATGTGTTGCAATGATGTTGTGGTTTGTCAGCAAGGTACTACTACTGACTGCTGTCATGGACAATTTATATTAGCAAGTAGGATGTTTACTAATTTCTTAGTGAACTGCAACAAACAATGCCACTGTACCTTGTATGTTGTTTAACAGCAAACATAATGTTAGTGGGGGGTATCAAAATGCAGTATCACCATGAAAAAGAACCCCACCCATGTTTACATCTCTTACAATTTTCAGTAATTTTCTTTGATACTATAGATACATGCATTTATATCAGCTAAGGATCTGTCAAAATACAATTTTATAACTGTTCTAATCATAACTGTACTATGTGTATTGGCATTAACTTCATCTCAGTCTTTATGAAGTCAACAAAAAAACCCTGTGTATAGAAGACGTGAGACAGATGCTCCATTTCATTGCTGAGGAGTGTAAAGCTGTGGCTCAGGTCTACATCTACCTCTGCTAAAAGGCAGATGCGTCAGACTGAATATAGACTGTCCAAAGCCAAGGGCCAGATCTTATTAAAATCAGCGAGTCTCCATCTGACTTCAGTGAACTGGGTCAAATCATGGAGAGTGCTGTACGGTGAAAACATAGCTTTTAAAGGAAAAAAAGCCACCTTTTCACATTTAAAATTTGCAGATATTGCTAGAGAGAAGAGTTCGAGTGCTTGTACTGTTGTTATCAGGAGACGAGGAAAGACTTGGAAGGAAGTTAGGAAACAAAATAGAAGCAAAACTGTATACAGAGGAATTGTGAATCCAGTCCTAAGAAGAAATCAAAAGCAGCTGATAGACAGGGACACATCTGACACTGGAGAATGCAGTATGTTTATATATTGGCTGATTAGCTACAGAAAAGGAGAGGACCGAGGGGATGGAAAGGGTTCTTCCTGAGTTGAGGTGTTTTCAATTGCTGATAATAAACATGATTATTAAATTCACTGTCAATGGCAAAGGCTATAGGAGCAGACCATCTAAATAAATTTGTGTATTATTGTGTTTCTAGCTTTTTTCCTAAAAGCTGTTTTGGTCTTAGGAACCTCAGGCAGTCAAAACTCAGTGTTTACCTCTTCTCCAACTCATAAAGTTGGCTTAAAACATAATGAGATTTTAAAAAACAGTGAGTGTTTATTGCTTTTAATTTGCTTTCTAGTTGAGCCTCTAGATCCAACTAGATATTGAGAAACATATTCATTAAATAAAACCTGGGGAAAAATCTTGCTTTGGCTTATGAATTCAGGAAGCAGCTGCATGGCTTGGAATGTGTCATCATTTAACATAATGATTTGAAGCTGATCACTTGCATATACTTCCAGGAGTCCCAATGAATTTTGAAGAACTGTGTTTCTTAGTTTTGATTGCATTATATATATATATATACTGTTCACATAGAAAGTTTAATATTTTCTCAGAAATGTGCTGCTCTAAGAGGTCTCAGTGGTAATTCACAGCTAGGTAGAACCATTAGTTCTAAGCTATTTTAGTTCAAGAAATGAGCCATTTTTGAAAACTGCTCTTTATCTGAAACTCTAGTTGTGCTGTTAAGTGCTAAGATGAGCTGTCATATTATCCTCTTGTTGTTGAAAGAAGTTTGCACTGTTATAACTTCAGTGAAAGATTCTGTTTCTAGTTCTTATTCCACTAAAATCAAGAAGTAAAGAGTTCCTTTCAAAGTTTGCTGAACTATTTTGAATATGATCAGAAGTGTTCCTTCAGATCTGGACTAGTTGACCAGTTAGCTAACTCCTTTAGTCGTCTTGTCCTGTGTTATGCTTTTTTTAACTCTGATGTGTGACATATCTTTGCTGAAAGGCTGAATGATCATTCTAAAATATGCCACCAACAGCTTCCCCTACAGGAAAGAGTCAAGCAGGAATGAAGCACAACAAATATCTTATTGCAGTATCTCTGACAAAATCTTCATTGCTGGTCTCTTCTTCAGTCTCTACAACCTAATATTAAGCAGCAGTTGCATCACAACTGGCTTTTGAGTTGAGAGTAGAAGCAAAAAGCTCTGTGTTACTTCCTCTATTTTAATTCTGTTTGGAGAAATCTAGAGTGTGGTTGGTGAGGTAGTGTTTGGGTGTACTATTCAGCTAACACATTGGGTGGAGGAGACCCAGTGTTTTTGGAGTATAGAAGAAAATATATATGAAGCTTTAAGACAAAGCTGTTAAATATGCTAATTTATGAAAGTAATGTTATTCTTGGACATTGTGTTAGTGTCTGATACCTGCTTGGTAGTGTTTAGGCTGTGCTATCACTAATTATGGGGCAAGCAAATAGTGGCAAGTACATAGTTGGAGAAATGTTTGAAGACATGCTGCTTAGCACAGCTTAAATTCTGTCTCAAGGTAAGCAAGATCAACTTACTTAAGGCTCATTTATTCATTTGACAATCTAATCTTTTATAAGTGTTCTGCCTCTTCAAGGAGAATGCTTTTGCGTTAGTAAATATTTATCAATGCTAATGTCTTTTTAAAACTGCATCCTTATATTTATTGTTAAAGATAACATTTACCGGCCTGGGGGAGAGGGACATGAGGGAACTGATGTGTTCTTTATTTCTCCCAAGACTCAGGCAGAAATTATTTATAATGTATTCCTAGCCCTTGCTGTTACAGAGGGAACTTTTGGCTTCTTAAAAATTATAGTTGTATGTGTAATTAAATTTGGTGCAGCTACAATGTTCAGCCAAATTTTGCAAAATAGTCCTTCCAGCACCTTGATACAGATTATACAGTATAGCTATTAAATATGGATTATCTTTTGAAGGAAAGGCAAAGATTAATGACTCAAACTAAAATTACAAATTAGAGGTGTATGAGGAGATGCAGTCTTTCTGTGATGTGGGAAATGGAACCAGAGAAGGCAAAAACATTAAAATGAGATTTACAGAGCCACATGCTTAAGTAAAAAAATCTAGCTACCCATTCTGTAGAGGGGAAAAAAAAAAAAGCTTGTCTTGCACACACTAAATATAATGACTTTTTGGGACAGTCTGGCCGCCAATTGCAGTCTTACTTATTTTGTAGTAAGCCTGTCTGCAACTTTGACAAAACAGAGTCTTCCTGGGAAGAGAAAGACCCTGCAAAGTCTGTTCTGTAGAACATTCCTGAGATTTTTTAGGAGTGTAGATACAAATAAATTTTATTGGTAATTCTTATCTATACAGAGCTAAATTGGTTGTCAGTTGTGTAAAGAATTTCACTTTGGTGATGACTTGTTGGTTTTTATTTTGCTTTCCTGTATAGAATAAGTTTCAGTCCGCTTCCTGGGATCACTTGAGCATTTTGTTCAACAGATTTCTGTCCTTATGGGTAATGCAGGTAGGATGATCCCATCTCTGTGTCTGAGTTGTAGCACATTTGAGGGCTCTTCCTTGCAGCCTGTGGTGTTAGTGTTGAAGGCATGCAAGGAATGAAGCTGGGGGTATTGTTTAGTCTCTGTGAGCAGTTAACAAGGTGCAACCTTGAGGGAAGGAACAAGATAATCACAAAAGGAACACAGCTACTCAACCTTGAGTGAGCTATCCTAATTAACATATAATTAACATATACTATGCAAAATAGAAACCTGCCCCTGGGCAGGGAAAGCCCCCTCCTCACAAAAGCCCCTTCCTCACTAAGCATGCCTAGAAAAAAAGAAGGATGCTGTGACTTTAAGTGGAGATGAGGCTTGTGACAGTCAATGGGAATAAGGCTAATGAAGCCAACTTTTAAAAAGTACTGATAACTGTTGCTCAAGGTGTATAAATATTTTCTGTGTGTTAACTGAGGTGTGCTAGCTTTGTGAGCCTACCACCTAGCACCAAACTCTGCGCAGATTTGGAATAAAAGCAAGTATCTTGGCTCTGTGTGTTTTTTGGCTCTCTGCACACCAGGTGGAAGAACTCATGTTTGGGACAACAATAGGAGCAATAGCAGCTTCTCCCAGCTGCTCATATCAAGCAGCAATTCAGGAGGCAGGGTCCTAGCTTCATCTTGTATGAACAGAACCATGTCTTGGGTTTCAAGCCTCAGGTGACAGGTGCTGGGAGAGGCTTCTGCTTTTGCACTGGCTCCACCATCTGAGCAGCTGTTTCTGTCTCATCATGTGATGGGGCAGCAGACCAGCCCTGGACCACCCAGCCCTGCTGACTGAAATGCTGTTGGTGCATGATGCACAGTGACATCTTTTTCAGAAATGGTTAGTGTCTGATGTACCTGCAGATTTATAGAAATCTGGACTCATGTTGGTGCTCTTATGGAAGTTTACCTTCTCTAAAGATCTGTGCTGTTTTTTCCCTCTTTGTGAGCTGTGCATTAGTACCAGTCATAGAATGATTTGAGTTGGAAGAGACCTTTAAAGGTCATCTAGTCCAACTCCCCTGCAATAAAAAGGAACATCCAGAGCTGGTTCAACCCACAGCAGAGCGGCAGATCCTGGGGTACAGGGGGTTTCCTGAGGCAGGGAAATGCCAGGGCAGCAGAGAGACCTGCCAGGAGACAGAAGCTATTGCAGGAGATGCTGACAAGGCCTGGGCATTGCCAGAGAAATGGCAGCCCACCCCCATGACTATAAAAAGCAGTCTCGGGAACGTGAGCAATCAGGAGGGCTGTGACCAGAGCAGGCAAACAGAGCGGGGCTCATCAGACAGGACGCGGCACAGCAGTTCACACAGGAGGGCACGCAGGGAGATCATAGTGACCCCACCAGCTCAAGAAGTGAGTTCAGTTGGTGGT
>NW_010552560.1:0-10309 GCF_000687285.1 Phaethon lepturus
GGCGGCACCGCCCGCACAGCCCCAGGCTGGGGCACGGAGGGGAGCCCCAGGGACGGTGTGAGGGAGGCGGTACGCTCAGCACCGCTTCCGAGGGGTGACTGGTGGATGACTGGTAACCCAGCGTGATAAAGCTTTCGCACGGACTGAAAACAAGCGCTCCAGGAACGAGCAGACATCGAGGGCAGGCGCCTGTCACGAAGTGGCAGAGGATGACAATCTCTGGAAAAAATGGTGGATTTTAGGCTATTCCTAGTGTCAGTATGCCTGTCGGTAGCATGCGGCACCACCGCGCAATCGACGCTGCAGGAAGACAGAAGCAAAGGATGGCTCCTTTGCAAAGGATTGACAACGTCAGAAGGAGGGTTCTGGGTGATGTTGACTTTTTAGGGAGTAGAAGACAACCAGACTCCACACGGCCCAGCTGCCCTCAGTCTCGGGCACAGAGGCAAGTTGCCGCAGTGAGGAACAGAGAACATGGCGAGTCAGGGCACACGTTCCGTGCCCCACCACACCGCGCCCTGCTCCGCTTCCCCAGGGCGCCTCTCCCTTTCCATCCCGGGAAGAGGAGCTCCAGCTTTTAACTTAGATGCCTGAATTAGAAGCCACAGGGGTAGGCACCTTACACGAGCGAACAGTGTATTTGCCAAGAACACTCTTTAGACTCAAGGGTAACTGTTCATAAATGTGAGCTGAACTAAGCCAATGGTCTCAAATTTGAAAACTATGAATTAGAAAACCTGAATTCTTTCATTTCCACATTTCCAAATTGAAATATTAATTTATATCAAAACGACATTTTCTTCAAAAATGTAATCAAGAACCCTTTTTACCTAAGAGACACCCCAACCAAAAACTATCATCTCTAAAACAACTATTTAGTTTGATTTTAAACCATGTATCTTTTTTCTCTTTCGCTGGGAATAAAAACATTATAAAATTATTTTTCCCCATTTTTTTATTTAGTCATAAAATTGAAAAAAAAAAAAAAACCCTAATGAAACAACAAAAAACTCCCACAAAAAACCCCACCAAAAAAAAGCCTTACATCGCTTACAGCCTACTAATGAAAGGCATACACTGTCTCCTTCCAGACACGTACTAGCCTTTTGACTTTCCAACTGAAACACTTGGTCCTAGAAATACTCACTGCAGTAATAGACACAACATATTTAAGAACTGAAGCAATGGAAGTGAAGAACTGCAAGTGGGTAATAAGCGTAGCGGTGGGTTACAGATTGCCTCCCAGATCAACTGAAGTGCAGCCTGACTTTTCACCATTACAGCTAATCTAGCAATCGAAATCAGAGACACCTGTAGAAAACTAACTTTTGACAGGTGACTGCAGGAGGCAAAAATATATGTTTAGGACATTGGAAAAGTTACAAAAAAACGTTACCGTGTTCAAAAAACACTAACCACAGGATATTACCACATGCCAAAATGATACTGCAAAGCTTTAAACAACCAGGGCATGAAAAAATGCTTTCTGTTTGCTAATGCTATCTCACTTCATCCCTTATTTAACATGCTAAAACTCACGAAAAACAAAAGCTGTTTTAAGTCATGAGACTGAATCTTATAGGTACCAATGTACCTACTACATGCACATACATACACACACACACTCAATTACCAGAGTTCCATATACTTCCACACAAAACGTGCTTCATATTTTCCCCATTTTTAACAAAGTTAAGTTTCCACGTAATTTTGCCCATGGTATTATCGCACTCTCCTCAGATTCTGGAGTGGACTAAAGTGCTCAAAAACCCCCTAAAAAAATATTTGTGAGGATTGAGAAATAACCTCAGGAAGTTAGACTGACACTCTTGGAATGCAAAGATCAAGGGTTTATTTTCACTATTTTTATTATAAACAAAGAAACCACTACAATTGCAGTGGCATCACTGGGGGAGGTAGAGGGAGGAGATGAGGAACAGTTGGAAAGCTGGAAAAAATACAGATAATTATTTGAAAGCTGTAAGTGTATTCCTCCTGTACTCCTCACATCACTATGGCAATGAATATACCCCAGGCCTTTTCACCAGGAGCTTCATCTCTATCTGAACTAAGTAATAACATTAGAAATTTTGGAGGCTGTTTAAAATGCCCCTATGTGAATTACGATGTGAGTTTCTAAACATTTCCCTGTGTAAAAAACAAAACCGAACCAAAACAACAAAAAACAAAATATCAAGAAAAACAAAAGTAAGAGGAAGAAATAAAATGAGTTCTGTTTCCCAACCGTGCAAACCATCAGGAATTGTTTCATCTTAAACATTAAAAGCCCCAGCCATTGCTAGCATGTAGAGATAAGACATTTACACCTCCACATGACAGCTTATACAAACTGTTTCTTGTTTGTATCCCTATTAGGAGTTCACAGCAGTCACCAAAATTATTTCACTTGATTTGATTCCTTCCCTTTTCTCTATGGCTCATTTACCAAGTCCTATACAAGGCTATTCATGTTGCTTGAGAAGAGCCAAAGTTAGCATTTGTACTTACAAAAGCTGCAGCCAGATGACACAAAGTGGAGCCCTTGCCACCACAATGCCCGTTCTTTCACCGCATTGCAGCAATGCTCTCAACGAGGCTGTCTTCTAAGGCAAAGGGGTAAAACAATTTTCCATGCTGCTTCCATGTTACTGCTTTTCCCACCTCTCTCAATCTATCAAAGACAAAATAGGGTATACTGACACCAGGGACAAACAGTCGTACGGTTGATGTCTTCGGTTCACACGGCATTTGTTGTATCCCAGGTTTCCTGATACAACCTTTCTGCTGCAAACAATAATAAAAGTGAGAGTGCCTGAAGAAAGAAAGTACATCTGGGTAAAACCAAAATACATTCCCAGCAATCTGTCGAAAGACATGTTTTTTCTAATGGACAAGGGCATTCAAAAAAGCACGTATGACTGACGATGATGAGCCACTGGGTTTGTTTTTCAGTTATTGCTCAGTCAAGAGGCAAAGAGGATCCCATTGTATTCCACAGGAAACGTATAAAAGCAGCTTCCTCAGTTTGTACACAAAATAAATTAAAAAAAAGCTCAGCTCCAGATAATGTTCTCTGCTAACTGAAAACAAAAATTTTCACACTATTTTGTGTAAGTGACTCCTGGCAAGTTATTGTCAGCCTACCATCAAACCATGTATTTATTGTGGCTTTGTACAAGGTAAAGCTTAACTGATATCTGAATGAGCTATCCATTTCTGCTCCAAAACCTGATGCAGTAGAAAAAGCCAATAAAGAAGCAATAAGAACGGTTTAGTTACTGTAAAATATTTTCAGTTGCTTTGTATTAGGGTTTGTCACAGTTCCTGCGATAATGCTTTTGTTCACTGTGGAGAATACCATCAATGCTGCTGAAGAACCACAGCAGAATTGCTTTTTGACACATGCCCGCAGTCAGCAAAGTTAAGCGAGCACTAGGGAGCATTAGGAAAAGGATAGTTCAAAAAAATTTTTTAAGAAAACAGAAAACCCACAAAACAGAGGTTTTCTTCCTTCCCGTTGGACAAACAGTCCCTGTGACAGAGAGGCTGCGCCAGGAGGCTGAGCTGCCCGCGCTCACCGGGCTGCCACCGCCACCCTGCTCGCCTTGTCTTGCCAAACGCTGGGGGACTGAGCCACTCGCTGACGACGACGACGTTGTCCCTACCCGAGCCGTGGTCCCTCTCCTCAGCTCCCGCCTTGCCTTCCCCTGCAGAGCTGCCCCACTCCTGCCGCTCCTCACCCGCTGGGCTAGCGCCCAGCTCTTCAGCAGTGCTCAGATGGCCGTGCTTGCTACTCTGAAATAATACAGACTCTTTCGCATACTTATCATCATGGCACTGCATTTTCTACTGAAAAATTTGTGGACACCAACAGTCATTTTTATCTTCCTGTTTTCAGGAAAAAACATTATTTATTCTACTGATGAAGGGAGGGGTTGTGTAAGAAATCAAGGAGGGTGTAACAGCTAGCTGATGGGAATTTACTATGATGGCAAGCTAAAGCAGATATGCTGTAACAATCAAACCAAAACATTTCAGCCAGCAGTGCTTGAAAACTTACAAGTATTTTATTAGCTACAAAACCTGTCACTTACTGTGCCCAAAGCACAATGGAAACATTGGAGAGTATTTATTCCAATGCAGCTTTTTTTATTGGAGTTACAGAACAGACTAATTTTTCCAGTTAAATATTACAAGAAGGAAAATATTGTATCAGGCTTAGAATTTAAAAAAAAACAAACCCAAATGTATTCCCTACATCATAGTAATACTGCTCTTTTTTATTCTACCTTTAATATTAGAACTCATAACTGTTCTAACTGAGATACTACCCTCCTGAGTGAACGTTAAGACAGTAATACCAAACTGTTTTAACTTCATCTGTAAAATATGAAACTATCTGGAATTGTAACGCTGAACACTAAGCAATCTTCCAGAAAGCTGCTCAGCCTTTGTTTTATCCTCCATGCCAATCAGATCTCTGCTCTCGTATCATGCTAAAATAGACAGTATATGCCATACCTACTACAGAAAATTAAGGACCTGCAACTACAACTAATAAAATATCCTTTCACATTTTTTTGGATGTGACCAAAGAACAGAGGCTTCTGGAACATCATCCAACAATAAACGGTAGAAATAGATATCTGAACTTGGTATGATTCATTTGCACATGTGATCTGGGAATGAAATCAAGTGAAAGTATTCTGGAAGGAAATTAAAGACAGAGTCAGTCTGAAGAACTTAAAAATAAGAGCAGGAAACAATAAATGATATTTAATCTAGACTAAGGCAAATAAATATAGTAGTGGAGAACCCAGAAACATTTTCTCAAAGGCAGAGAGGCAGATAAAAGTCAGTATCATTTAAAAAGAGCTGCACTAAGGACAAGGATGTTGTTCCCCATGTGTCTCATCAGAACCAAACCTGATGAGGATGCTGGGGCCTGTTACAGAATTACTGGACACTAATCCGGCTGTTGTATTTGGGTCCTAATGTGCTCTGCTCTTAAGTCTTCCTCCTCTGGTTTGGGTGGCTTCCAGCATTTCCTCCTCCTCCGGCCTCTCTGGCAGAGTTGCCCCCATCTTGTTTAGAAGCAGGACCTCACAGATCAGGTTTGCTGGATTGAGCACTGGCCCTCCAAAAAGTCACACTAACTTACAAACACTTGTAACCTGAATTTGATGTTAGGATGAAGTTAACAGACAGCCAAGCCACTCTGGAATGTCAGCACTTCTTCCTGGTTTTCTCTTCCCTGTTACAAGCTACAGTGTGCAACCCCTTCCCTTGCACTGATAACTGGAGTCCATCATAGAGCTGGTGAGCTGACTCGACTTTCTAACAGGCAGAAAACTAACCGGGGGGGATGGGGAACAAACAAACAAGCCACCAAATCATTGCCAAGGGCTTTCTGATTTACTACTTACCTCTCTGAGGACATATGATATACAGGCTTACAAGGGTTCTTGATGCAACAGAATGACTTCTTACTTTAAATAACACTAAACACATTTTGATAAGATCAGGAGATAATCATGTGTCATTCTAGCCTGTTTTCCCCCATCAGTCTGAGACACACTTTAAACCAGAGTTTAAGGGAATGTACATTCCCCTTGAATGCAAGCCTCTTCTGCCCTTCTTTTTCTTATACAGAGACTTGGCAAATTCCTCACTCAAGGAAGTGCCGTATGTTTGCAGCGTAGAGAGGTTTTTTCCCCCTTGTCTCTATCATTGGCCTCTTCAGATTCCTGCTAGTCTCTCACCCCATGGCCAAGCTGATTTTCCAGATCTGCCCCTTCCTTACCAGTGTAATAAGGGACGTACCCTTGTTTGTTCCGCAGCTTCTTCCAGATATTGGCTTATATGGCTTAGATACTGCTGTCAGCCCAGCTGGCTCACTACACTTCTCTAAATTGCCACAGGGTCCTTTATTATTGACATCGCTACCCCATCATTATATGGATGTTAGTATGAGCAGCTATGGACAAGTCCCAGATGGTCACTGGTGATATCTGTGACTGCTGACCTGAAAAATCACTGAACAAGGAAGTTGTGGGTGTTGGGTTTTTTTGCTAAGCCCAACACAGCTCTTATTTGTTCCTGGATGCTTTACTAGTGAAAGGAAAATCAACATTATTACAGAGAATCAACCAAAACAGTTGACTCGATCAAGACCTTGGCGTACAAAGACCAAACTACTACTGAAGGCAGAACTGTGAGCAGGTAGTCTGTACCTCAAAGTTGCAAACACATCAGTAGACAGAAATTTTGAAACATTTGGTCCCCCCTTTACTCCTCTCAGAAAGTAGTTGGATGAATGAGCCTATTTCATCCAAGTTCAACAGCAAAGGAAAAATGATGGTCTGATTTCTTATTCCGAGACTACCAAGCCATCCCTCAATCAAGAATCCAAAAGCAATTTTTGGAAATACGGTGTTGGGTATAGGCGAATGGTGAGAACGGGGTCTCGGGAGAATTCTCCTAGCTGGAACCTAGAAAGGAAATTAGAGAAAAGTCTGAAGTAGATTTTGTGTGATTAAACATTGTTACACATTATTTCTCTTGTTTATATTTCGTTGTCCTTGTCAGCAGAATTTAGCACAGAACTCCGTTCCTGCCTCCCCTTTCCCCAGCCTTGAATATTTTGATCTGTTGCAGACATTTCTTTCAACCACATAATAAGATTGTTTCATTTTATACTTGACGTTTTCTTCCGTCTTTAGATGTCATGGTATATTCTTAAAGGAAAAATAGTAATCTAATGTAAATGACAGCGATGCTGAATTTAGTATGGTGCTTGCCTGGGAACTGCAGCTTTGTAAATTCAGGCTGCAACGGTGTATGTTCTCTTGAAAATAGGTCTCTTCTGGCTGAACAATCATGAGCACTGAATTCTAGGATTTGCTCCTGAATCAATTATTTTTGTTACTCCTGAAATAAAAGTTAGCTTTGTATTTTGTTTTTAAGCAAGCAGGACATTATGCAAATAAAACCCATAAATAAAGCATGGGGGATATAGAACATTAAATATGCAGGCAAAGAACGAAAGGATGATGAAAATTAATTAAAATGAAGACGTGGGGGCCAAATCAACCACATAAGTTGTCCTACTGATTTCATTTCTGCAAAAGAGCAGTCTGGGGCATTCTGTTAAACTATTCACCGAGTATTTTGCTGGACTGCAACCTGATGTCAAGCTTCACCTGTTCTTTCTCTAAGTGCCAACTTCTGCCTCACTGTATAACTCCATTGTGCTCTGCTTTCTAGATCATAACTTCACGAACTACTTTTGGGTATTCTCCAGGAGATGTATTACATTACGATCTGGTTTCTGATTCCCTCTTTCCCATTCAGCGCCACTGTGAGAGCGGAAAGCTCGCTTTCATCTTGTCCACTCCTCTCAGATGAGGCTTCTCCAGGAGACTTGGAAAAACCTCAGTTCAGCCATAGCTTTGCAACTCTTCCAAATGTAGGATCTTAATGCTGAATGATTCTGGCTCTTTGCACAAAGTATGTTATCGCAGTTAGCACATGGCACTAGAACGTCTGAATTCTATTTTTACTTTTGAAATTAACTTATAATAGCTTCTCAGGAAAAAGAGAGGGCCAATTTTAAAAAATATTATCTCTAATATTGGATACCTATATATAGATGCACGAAGGCAGACTTTCTGAAGCAACCGGAACACATTTAAGCACCTAAATAAAGGTCAGATTTCCAGAAATGATCTGCAGCTGGAAGCTCTCACCACACTCAACACACTAAGCTCTTGGAAGCCTAGTGATATATTTAGACACCTAAAGAAGAGCCGAGTTCTTCTAAAAATCTGGTCCCAATTGTGAACACTAACATCTCCTCAATATCTACTCACTGGAGACTGGTTTCTGAAAAAGCTGTCTACCTACAATTCCCACTGACTGTGAATCCCTATCTTCTCTGGAAACCAAAGCCTTAGTTGCCTGACTGGAGATGCAAAACAGAAAAATGCACTTTTGCACTTTTTAATTTAAAAATATTCATCTCTGTTGCAGCAGCACGGGACTTAATTTGTTAATGTTTTCTAAGGACCCAATGCTCCAAGGTAGAAATTACAAAGGATGTACTAAAACTTACTAATAACACACTCTAAAAGTGAACCATACGTTCAGGGCTTCAGAAGGGTACATTTAAGTTAAACCAGTTTTGTTAGTGGAAATACCACTATATTCTTGGAAAAAGAGTGAAGAGGAGACCCTTCTACTAGGAGTTTTCAGCTGGGTGTGATTATGAGTCCTTTTATACATACCATAAGTATTTCATTACTTTGAAACCATCTATTTTTTCAATTAAGACGTCAATTAAAAAAAAAAAGCAATGGATCACACAGGGTTGATCTTAAAAAGCATGAACATCAACCTCAGTTCCGTGTTGACACTTTATAGCTTATTTTCCAAATACTTTAGTTCCCACCCTCATAGAATTAACATTTTCTTCAATTGTCACTGCACCATAATAATGATAGTACAAACCAAGGATTATTTTCATCACTCATATAACATGAAGTTGTCCTCAGTTTAGCTTGTGCTAAAATAACCCCAAAACTGAAAAGGATGTTTCCCATCCATGCTACTCATTTCATACTCTAGCCCTGCAATGACTACTGGGATACTTTTGTATACTGGATTTTGAAATCATAGTAGTGGTACAGTTTTAAATACATCATCTTCATTTTTAAATGTAATAAAAAGTAAGAGCTTTAGAATTTCACACTGGAATGCACTATTTCAATCTCCTCACAGCGTTTTGCAACCAAAATCACATATTTTTTTTTTTCCCCCACAGGAGAGGAAAAAGAATAGAACTTACAACAATAAAAAGCTAACATACTAATGAATCTTGGCCTATAATTTTTACTTAAAGCAACTCAAAGCACTTAAAAAAGGTTCATGAAATTGCCTCTAAAATAACCTCCCTGCAAGATATAAGTATTACACCAGCTGTAAGTTGAACTGTATCATTCCAAATGCAGTCGGATATCCGGATTAGGAGACAGACATTAGAACATTTTCTCACTACAATACCTTTGATAGACAAAGAAGAAAAAAAAACCCAAAAAACCAGGAAATTTTTAAGGAAGCCTCCTATAACTCTCTCAATATTCCAAACTACAAACTAAGTTCCCTATGATTAACTTTTTTTGCACATCAAAAAAGATAAATTTAAATAGATTTTAAAGACTGAGTGTCTTCATACTTCTGAGTATGTTCGTAATCCTGGCTAGACATGCCAAAACCCCCAAAATGAACCCATTTTATGTACTTGAGTAATTTTTTTATGTATACAGCTATCATATTTCAGCCTGACAAATCTGCTGGGATAATGGTTCATCAAGCATATACAGATTTTTCCCTTCATGATGGCAGGAAGTTTTCGTGGGGTGGTTTTGGGGTTTTTTTGAGGGGGGAAGGAACAAATCAGACTGCTGATTTCGGGATGCTAAAAGGAAAGAGCATCTGCATAAGAATGTCAACATTTTAATTTAGTCTCCCGTTCCAAAATGTATATCCCTTTAATACCAAACGGATCAACAGACACATTTCAGTGTGGTAGAGTGGGGGACTGCATTCAGTATAGCTGTAAATTTAAGCAGCACAACTGACATGAAGACATATACTCATTGGGTTTTAAAACACCAAAGGACCGTGCTTTTTAATATTTTGCAGAGCAGTAGAGAACACACAGCCTGCAGAGAAGGGTGCCTCCCTCTGGCAGATGCATACAGGAGAGACCAAGCAAACTACTGACCTTTAGTCCCAGTTTCCTTTTCCAGCAGCCACAGCACTGTTTTATGGGCAAAACGATTAGGAAACATGAACACAAACTAAGACTCTCTAGAACTGTTTGAGAACGTAACTAAATATTTCTGGTACCATCATATGGACTCAAGCAGCTATAGTGGTCAAACGCTCCTTCGAACAAGTTCTCCTCCTCTCTTTGCTGTGGCAGGAAACTTCCAGAACAAAAACACACGCACAAAAAAAAACCAAAACGCACCAAAAAAATCCTCAAACTTCTTCCTAACTCTGGGACTGTAAATTTTAAAGCTTATTAATTTATTATCTATTTAGCTTTTTATTTGTTTTAATGAAATAGGATTACACCAAGCTTCACTCTTGGTGTCATCCTAACATAGATACAGGCATATTTTTATGAAGTCAGAGAATTTCACACCACAGAAAAAAAGCTATTTTGTGCTGCACTCCAATTAACATCTACTTTCTTGTTGCGCCCTTTCCATTCTCTGCTTCTTCCTCATCAGTTCCTCCTTTC
>NW_010552560.1:10328-10695 GCF_000687285.1 Phaethon lepturus
TGAGTTCTAGTCCTCAAAGGACTCCATAGTGCCTTTACTGTACGTTCCACTTTATTTCTTTTTCCACATCTCCTGAAGCACGTTACTTTTAAACGTAAGTCTAAATTTATCACACAGTAATAGTTGCCCTTCTTTCATTATTTTATTAAAATCTAGTCAGCCGTATCTCTAGAAATAACTATATTGATTTTATCTGAATGAAGACTGCAACAACAACAGTCAATTACATTACGCAAATTCCATCATCGCATACATGCTGTTCAAGTATTTTCAGATGTTTCTTCTTATTTCAAAAACAAATATTCCTAAGAAAGATAATCCATTTTTCAATTTTTTTTTTTTTTTTTTTTTTTTTTTTTTTTTTTTT
>NW_010552560.1:10726-53298 GCF_000687285.1 Phaethon lepturus
TTTTTTTTTAGGCCTGGTTCTTTTTAGCTTGTTCTTCAACCCCTTCCTTTCTTCAATGGCAGAGTGGAAAAATGAAAGAATAGAAAGAAATGGAAGGAAAAAAAAAAATCAACCACCAGTGAAACCAAAAGTTTTTGGGCAATTATGATATTTTTTGACAAAACATACCCTTTTTGTTGGATAAATTATTATTCATGTCATTTACTATTTTTATAATTATTCACGAGCAAAGTAACACCAAAACTGAATTTCATTTTGGAATCTGTTTCTAGCTTAATCTGTCAAATATATCCAAATACAACGTGAAAGACTCAGGCTTTGGAGGTGAATGACCGACCTAGAACCACTGCACTGCCCGATGTTTTACAAGCCACAGTTTCAGCCTCCAGACATCACTGCAGCTGTTGCAACTGCTCCACCATGTGCCTTTTCCTACAGCAATACAGCACACTTGGATCCAAAGACTGCATCCCTGCTGTCGGTCACTTAATGCTACAACACCTATTTGGATGGCCTAAAAATATACGCTCCCTTCCAGATTGATTTCCATTTTCTAAAAATTCTGTGCATTCGACAATTAATACACACTCAAGTGTTCTTTTTCAGTGCAAGCAGGTCTTGCTCTCTTACGCTTTCTCCAAAATATTTAGCTACCACTTTTTCAACATGTTGAATAATAGAATCAAAGACAAGGAATTGATCCTTTGACTGTGTGCCTTTAAATTGACACAGAGCAGATTTTTCATTTATAGATGCATGTTCTCCCCCTCAAGCTCTGTCTACTCTTGTTACAACATCAGAGTGTGCCCCAAACAAACACTTTACAAGTGTTTTTTTGGACCCCAGTTCTAGATAAATCATTTAGTTATATGAAGTAGTAATATAAATATGAAACAAAACCAACAAAAAAGTCTTCATTCCATCTAATCTAGAGGTCAACAACAGATAGGGGTTTTCAAAATCTTGCACATTTTTACTCTTTCTACAGCAAGTTCTCATCTTCACGAATCCCTCATTGAGAAGAAAGTTGAGATGAGCATGCCTTAGCAAAACAGAATGAGAACAACAGAAGTTAAAGAGGGAAAAGATTTGCATTGAGTCATATAGTCTACCCCTACAGATGTAGGATTGTTCCCTACAGAGCATTTTTAGTTAAAATGGAAAACTGCAACTCCAATTGAGTCCAAAAGGAAATGTTCAAGGGTTCTTACAGAGAAGCTTGAGCTGCTTTGGTTTCAAACAGACATTACTTTATGTTCCAAGGAGGGTTATAAATAAAAACAAACTGCATTTCAAATGTTGGAAGAAAAAGTGCAGGCCCACCAGGTGAAGCAGCTGCAGTTGGGTGAGAGGGAGAGGAATGCTGAGCCAGCAGGGTGGATTTTAAGCTGCTGATGACTCAATATGTAGCCCTGCACTGAAACTCCTTACCGCTACCCGTGTCATGGATGGCAACGTGGCTCCAACTCGTCGAACTCAAGGCAGGCAGTGATGGCCGGGCAGGAGGGCATTTTTCTCCTTAGCAAGGGGGTTCAAGACTTCTTCCTTTTGCATTCATAATAATCAAAATCTAGAAAATTATGATGAATGAAAACATCATTGTTAACAGAGGCACTGGTTTAGGTTAATAAAAACTTCATGAGCTCATTTTGAAAACTGCTGCTTCCACTTTGAACTGGTATCTCCATTATCATCAGTTTGCATGTCCAAAGGAAAAAAGTAATTTCAACCCTCCAATATTGATTATTTTGATTCAGAAACAGATACAAGTATATTTAAAAATACATGTTCTATCAGATGCTGTTTAAAACTAGCCTTCCTCTCTAAACAGTTTACATTTCAGCAAACTGCATTTCCCAGGGAGAAAAATAAACTTCCCTTTGCAAGTCCCGTGAGCAGTCCTAGGGCCCGTCTGTGTCAACTCCCTGCTCTATGCACAGGGACGTAAGCACGACCGGGGAAATACTCTGATTCACAGTTGGCATTAAGCCTATGTTGCCAGCATAGGCAATACTCGAGCGAAGGCAGATGCACGAGCTGTACACACACTGCGCTGAAGCGTGGGCTCAGACACCGGCATCGCAAGCTCTCCAAAACGTGCGGCGATGGGGCTGTTCTGAGAGCTACTTCTCTCAGGCACAGCCCGATAACCTTCATGGGAAACCATCATAACATTTACAGCAAGAGAGCAACACAGACATAGGCTTAGATGTTAAATCAATCGTGTTACGGTGGTGTACCCACTAAGTTCCTTTAACTCCTGTTATTGTCAGGGCTTTAATTAGCCTTGAAGGAAGCAACAGCCAGTTCCTGAAAGACTTCTTCCCACTGTGTGCTGAGCACAAAGACAGGAAAAAATCCAGTCGTGACATTTAAATAGGGTACAGATAGCATAAAAGAACAACCGAATACATAGAGTAGGATTAGGAATAAAAATGACATTGTGCCTACAGAGGCATATTTATTATTTATTCTCACTGTGTTAATACCCAAAGTTCATAATGAAAATCAGAGCTCTGCTCTATTGGGTGCTTTACAAACACGGAGAAGGACCTGGACCCAACTATTTTTTCACTGAACTGTAAAATTTTCTTCTCAAAGCCCAGCACTTCCCCGTCATGGTTGAAATTTGTGCACTGTGTACTTCCACATCAGAAAAGAATATATTCTTTTTCTTACATCAAAATGAAAAGCATTAGAATTTTAATTAGACTAAGGGCCAACGAGTTGATGCATACCCAAAAAAAAGCCAAACACATAGGATGTAATCCTATACAGTCCTATTTCTTGAGCCCTCTAAAACTACGTTACATGTACTTGACTTCGCATGTCTTTTCCCCACTATGTCAACCACTTGCTATTATTCTCTGGTGCTTATCCTATATATTCCTTTTATCGCTCTTAAGTCTATCAGATAACAATGAGTATTTTGTACATGACGGTACAATGTATTTGATGTATAAAATCACTTATCACCAGAATTTAATTACATAACAGAAACTGTTTATACTTATCGTTTCAGCATATGTATATAAAACCTCTCTCTAAGAACTTGTCTGTATATCATAATACCAGTTCTTCCCTTTGGGTAAAATGGACATTAAAATATTATGACAAAAGAAGAAAACGGCCTTAGCTTAGGAAGGATAGCTTTGCAGCTGAAGTGCAAAATTTGGATTTAAGAGATGTAAGATCACTGCCTGATTGCAGAGAACTGCGTTTACCCAAACAGGAAATAAGATTGAAAGTTAAACAAATAATTCACTACAATAATAAAATAAATGTTCAATATTTAATGAAAGCAATAAATAATATATTGTACCTGTCAACCTAAAACCTCACCAGTTTGAAGGGTGGAATAATACTTATTCAAACACACTCAAGTGTGCACACAGGCTAAGTGAGGGCTTTTTGGTTGTAAAATACACCAAAAAGAAAAAAATCTTCAGATTTTTGTTCCTCTCTGCTGGAGTCTACTGTAGGCAGATGAAATCTATCATGGTTATAATTATGTTCTGAACTGGTCTAATTTGAAAATAATTTTGAATTCAAGGTCTTATGATACTTTATGACCTCCTTTTCTCCTTCTGTGAAATATTCTTGGATTGACTTAAGAGAACTATACATATGGTCTACTGGATTAAACAGGGAGGTAGGAAGGCCAGATTATTACCAAAATAATTTATATTTCCTTTTGCATTGGCTGTATATTACATGAGTTGTAAGCAAATGAGACTCTTCAAAATTTATAGTCAGCTATACTTTGAATTAAAGAACAAACTATGAAATGAGATTTTAAATTAACCAAAGAATAAAAAGTATGACCAAAAACTGTAGATGAGGGGATGGAGATTAGAAAGATCCTGACATGCAACTGGAATGTATTTCTTCCTACAGCATATACTTCACCTACTGTACTTGTTATTGAAGTTAGGATTTCAACCCTCTAAACTTTAAATTTGTAACCACATTACCAATAAAAATAGATCTCTTTCTTTAGCCTCTCGCTTCAAATAGTGAAGATAACTACTCAGTGGTCATTATACTGTACTCCTGCACTTGAAGGCAATGCTCCGTTAAAGAGAAGTAGTGCTGTCCATTTCATGACGTATTGATATAACTTTAAAGTTTCTGGCTAAAATTTACTGGAAAGATCCTGTGACACAGAACAGCCTATGATATACCCAGAAACAGAACCATTTTAAAAGGTGCATGTTCTGCAATGATCCTAGCAAAGCTGTTCTTTCAAAAGCAACCCATGGAGAATAAGGACACCTTTCATAGGATTAAAAAAAAAACAAACCAAAAAAAAAGCGCGAAACAAAACAGAAAAAACAACAACAACAAAAAATCACAACAGGAAGGACTATATTCTTCTGCATTCTTCAATCACCTCCCAGAAATGAGGACTAAGAACAGGTTCCTTACAGGTCGGTCATCCTATGATTACTTACCAAAGGACTTCTTGCACTTTCACCTTGTAATAGCCAGTTTTGTCCAGCTGGAGACAAGGTGCCAGTTTGACACAATATTTCAGCTTCTGTGTTTTGATGAATGTTTACAAGTTCATCCTAAGTAATCACCCTGATAAATGTAAAGAAAAGGAACTGAAATTGGTTCAGGGAAGGGTTTTCTTTCCTCAGTAGAAAGAAGACTTCAGGAAATGCTTTTGTCAATCCCAGTAAGACTTTGACAGTAACATGTAACCTCCATCCTTGACCCAGCAAGTCTGAACTGCATTTAATTGGTCTGTCTGCAAAGCTATGAAAAAATTTCTCTTTGTGTACTGTAAAATAAAATGTATATATTTCATACAGCTGGGAAACAATATCTACTATTCAGAGCTTCTGGCAGCACAACAGAGCACTTTCCTTGTTAAACTCTCTGAAACCATCCCTTTTTTCCAGCCCTGCTTTTAGGTGCACTGAAGAAGCCAAAAATATAAAAGTCAACAAGAGGAGAGCATAATCACTGGAAAACTCGAAGGATATAAATCATTCTTAGTAGAACCACAACATTTAGTGGAAATCCTGAGAAACTTTCAGATTTGTTGGGTTGGTTTGTGGACCCGGGGAAGGACCTACCAGAAAAAACACTGACCCGTCTCACTGAAATGAAATCCTCATGCATGTCCTGTCCAGTTTTTTTTCTTGACTTACAGATCTTCCTCTGTATCAAGCTACTCCTCATAAATCCACATGACTAACAGCACGTGGACTTTTATGAGCTAAATCTCAGTACTACTAAGAACCCAGTTTATTTTCTAAAATCTAAGCTTTCCAATATATGATCAAATAAACATTCAAAGATGAGGAATTTACACAGGAAGAGACAGACATTTTCTAATCTATAATTCACATGTCCGTCAGTGTGAGCACTCCTGACAGTTTTAACATGCTCTCAGAATGTGGTCATTTTTATTGTTGGAAAATAGAACAAGTTAAGGTGTATCTACATTACAGAATAAGTCAGCCAACAAATCTATGCCAGGAGACTCCCTTGTTGAGAGACAACATGCTGAAATAGCTACACCAGTCACATAAAGATATAAACCAAGGTAACAACAGGACTTATTTCACTGTTGAGATGTAGCTACCCAAGACATTTTGCTGGCAACAAGATCTTAGTAACGGGAAGGGGGAAGGACATGATCTTCCCAGTTTCCAGTTAATAAACCTAAAGTTAGTGAAATTTATAGCACAGGCTGAGCCTGAGCTGTGTAAAAACATACTCACTGAAAACC
This sequence comes from Phaethon lepturus, assembly GCF_000687285.1. Taxonomy (NCBI): domain Eukaryota; kingdom Metazoa; phylum Chordata; class Aves; order Phaethontiformes; family Phaethontidae; genus Phaethon; species Phaethon lepturus. The sequence continues at coordinate 16,470 of NW_010552560.1, forward strand.
TGGGAAAACATTGCCTGGTTAAAAAGAAGGAAAATGGTTATTTAAAGGATGTACGTATTAATAATGAATGTAGACTTTTCATTGATCCCATACCGATTCAACAATAAAATGTCTGATGTAATCACCGCCTTGTAGGACTAAAACCAACAGCATTAATGTCTTGGCAGGTCTTCACCAATTGACATGTAGAGATATGGACCAACTCTCCCACAACCTCCCAACAAGCTTATGCCACAGAATGCGTCAGGCAGCAGCAGCACAGCTTGCCCACCACCACTTCTCTGTGACATGTGCAGCGCTACGATGTCCAGGGTGGTTCCTATGTTACCACATCTACTAACTGCATTCTGGTATGGCAGCCCCCTTTGGCCTTAGCTTCCTCTTCAGCCTTTTTTGTTCTTCTTCTAACTAGAGATACTTTGAATAACATGAGTCATAAAATCAAAGATGACACGAAGCGGACATCAAGAAAGCATTATTTCTTTCTAACTGTGTGTCGCTTCAGAATCATAAAAAACTGTTCCTAAACTGACCTTAGAATTTCCTTATTCCTTAATTCCATCTTCTGGGCCTCCATCTGAAACCAAATGACAAGTAAACAGGTAGATTTGGGGTGTCCTCTGTAGAAAATACATTTGGAAGTCATGTACACCAAGTGTAAATTAAATCTGTTTTTACTCTTCTAAATCATAGAATCACAGAATCACTAAGGTTGGAAAAGACCTTTAAGATCATCAAGTACAACCATCAACCCAACACCACCATGCCCACTAAACTGTGTCCCGAAGTGCCATGTCCACACATTTTTTGAAAGCTTCCAGTGATGGTGACTCCATCACTTCACTGGGCAGCCTGTTCCAATGCTTGACCACCCGCTCCGTAAAGACATTTTTCGTGGTATCTGATCTAAACCTCCCCTGGCGCAACTTGAGGCCATTTCCTCTCGTCCTATCGCAAGTTAGTTGGGAGAAGAGCCCAACACCCACCTCACCACAACCCCCTTTCAGGTAGTTGTATATAGCGATAAGGTCTCCCCTCAGCCTCCTCTTCTCCAGGCTGAACAACCCTGTTTCCCTCAGCCGCTCCTCATGAGACTTGTGCTCCAGCCCCCTCACCAGCTTCGTTGCCCTTCTCTGGACACGCTCCAGCACCTCACCATCCTTCTTGTAGTGAAGGGCCCTTTAGATGCAGCGGTAACTAACTGGAAAAAAAGGGAATTGAAAAGTATGTGTATCTATGGTTGTAACAAGCACTTAGTTCTTGTGTTTTATCTTTCTTTTTCTGCTTTCCCTATAAACTCTTGCAGGGAGTGGATCTCCAACTACGTGCCTGGAACAATTCACACACATTTGGGGATTTGGTCTTGTGGTGCTATTGTTACACAGAAAAAAATACGGAAATATAAATAATAATATCAATGTTTAAATGTTTCACAAGAACTCTTCACCTGTGCAACAGTGACATAAATAATTTACCAAATGCACCAAGAGCTTGCCTGTGGCTTCCAAAACCTATTCTGAAAAAGTTGTGAAGAAAGGTGATTAGTCACTAAGACTAGTCCAGAGAGTAATCCTGTGTGCAAGTGCTACCGATACGTAAGACCATTTTGAATCTTTAATATTGCTCACAATTTTAAAGACACTGGCAGTAGAAAGGCAGGGAAAAAAAAAAGTTAAGAGTCTCTTACTGCTCAGTGACGCGAGCAACCTTCTGGCATAGGTTTCCTTATTGTCTTTAACATAAATACATAGAAATAAAATGGTAAACAGTAATGATGAAACTACCAGGCTCATTTTTCTTCAATCTTGAGTAGAAAAAGAGCATTCCCTTCAGTACTGTTTTGGTAGGCACTGAACAGGTGCTAAAATCACCCCCCGTTTCTCTCTGAACATTCTTTGCTGCTGTCCAGTGTTAACTGGTAAAGCACCAGTATTTATATGGTTTTATACCTGCAGGTATTGCTGTGAACTCAAGTCTTTTTATTTTTTCCCCAGACTTCTGTAACTGTATGATAGTTACACGATGAAGAAATACACACTTCTGAACACTAATTAAAAACAAACCCTTAGAAGTACATATTCCATTTGCTTTGGAGCATCAATTATAAAACCAGATGTTAGAGCCAGATGTCAAAGAATTACTTTTCATAAGCCACAGCTTAGAGCCATGTAGCCTCCATTTATCATCTTAGATGGGAACACTTAATTTGACAGCAAACATTTTGGTTAATAGCCAGTTTCAACATTAGCACTTGTTTTTGAAATTTTATGTAAAGAGATGCGATAAAACTGTCTATAATGAAAATTCTGTTATTTCAGTTCTGTACCTCAGCATTTACAAATCATGTCTATCTCTACATAAGCTGCAAATGTTTTATACACATATGAATGTCTGTAGGAGTATGTCTCACTTACACAGGCATACATCTCTATACATGCAAGCGTATATAAAATATATCTACAGATAGATGTTGCTGTCTAGAAGCAACAAGAAGTCCTCTTTCAAGAAATTTTTCTCGAGACAACTGAAAATAAAAGGCCTTTGGTCCTGCGTTTCTTGAACATTACAAATGTTTACTGATTTCAGTGGATAATTTTGGTAAAAAACATGCTGCATTTTGTTACTTTTGCTACATGGCCTAAAGAGAGACTTAAAACTCTCAGGGCAACCCATATTTAGCAAAACAAATCCTTTCTTCATGTATGCTTCTTGCATTTCTAGGTAAGATCTATGCCAGATCTTCAGCTGCTGCTAAGCTGGCGCCGATCCATTGACTTCAACACTGTATTCAAGTTCCTTCCACATTTATGACAGAAAAAAAAAATAATCTATCGGTTCTGGAGCCAGAAATAGTGAGAAAGGGGTTGATACTGGCATACCTTACAAATCTCCCAATAGATACCTATCTGCCCTGATTTTAGCCCTGAAGGTGAACAGTCCCACTGCAAGAATTCCTTTGAGAAGAACTGGATAATCATATCAAATTATGTGACAAATTTGTGAAAAGAGCAAATTCATTTTCATTTTGACTACAGCCAGGATTTGATTCTGCAGATAGTGAGACAAGACAAGTACACTATTTTGATTATGACATTTCAGGTTTGAATTATTTTGTCCAGACAGCAAAACACATTTTTTTGGCTGTGGATCACACATTTTCAAATCCAGAGGTTAATTTTAGAATAAAATCCTTAAGAAGAAAAATCAAGATGTTAAGGTAGCCCTATCACAAACACATATTACTTTGTGCTGTTTATACTTGTGAAAAATTAGGGAATGAGCATTTCGATTGTTCCTATTCACAAATCCAAGAATGTAACTAATACATAAAGGGACTAAAGAGGAACGTGCAGTATCATGTACCAAATAACTCCTACAAATGGGAAATGGAGATGAATCATAACACACCTGTAATTCTTTAATGGGAGTCACGGCCAGATCACAGACTGTAACTGCTAATAAGAAAACCAGAGTCTCTTAACTGCAGATTAACATAGGAATCATGGCCAACAGCCTTCCTTTCATGCTGACATAGAAGAAATGTACATGCCTGCTGTACTTTGCTGCTAAAAGGTCTTCAGAACATTTCTAAAAGAAGCGAAGCGCATCTGAAATTTTTCTTCCTAGTCTTACCCATGGATAAGAATTCACGGTTTCATTGTGAAAGAAGTTCTGAGTGGAAAAAATTACTATTTCTTAAAAAATAAAATAATAAATAATAAAAAAATTAAGTGGGGGAATATCAGCAGCTTGCCTGGTTTCCTGCTAGTTTCCTTAGTAAGGCAGAAATAGGAATCCCTAAGCTGCTTTCAGGTTCACAGCTCTAATTCAGCATCGCCACTTAGAGGACCCTGGAATCAAAGCGCCCAGAACTCCTGGTGTCCTCAGCCTTGGACAGCTTTGCCATACAGACTGCCTTGATGTCGGGAACATTACGTGATAAAAAGACCACAGATCACTCTGAAGAGTCTGAGGGTCATAAGCATCATGACTTAGGTGATGAACATTTGTGTTACCTCTTCCACAAAGTTCAGAGGCAGAAATACAGAAGCCCTGGAGGTGACCAGCTTCAAAGATCCTTCCAATTCTAGGCTGACGAAGATAGAGGCATTAAGACTTCTGGTAGAAAATAAATGTTTTCATTGGTTTTATGATGGTTTCAGACAACTTCTTTTCCATGTTTTTTTTTCCTGTCTCAGAGACTGGAAATTCCACCTTTCAGAATTGGTAGAGTGTCAGTCTTATGAGTGCTGGGCAGTAAGCAAGCAAAACAAAATAGAACATATTATTTGAGAAAGTCAGTAGATCAGAACTTACTCTTGACTTCTCTTTCCAGTTCTGGAAGAAAACCAATATTGAAACATTGGAGTTATTCATACCCTGAAAATTCCGATTTTTCAATATCCCGTAGCAGTTAGGTCAAGGCTTTTAGGCAAATCTCAGTTCCTTTCTTGATTTTGGATGCTTGTACCCAAATACAAAGAGACTGAATTCACTATGGAATTTTTAATACATACAAAATAAGGTTCTGACAGAAGAAAATGCCTGCATGCAGTAAATGCAACTTTTGGCTTCAGTTGTTACGGTCTGGCGAAAGGCTTTCAGTGCTCTCGTATCTGATAATGTTATAGCAGCAGTGCATTGCAATTTAATTAACATGTTAACAAATGCATACGGAATGTAGAGGCAATGAGAAAGTAATATTCCACCTTTTCATATATATTGTGCATTTTGAACAGCTCTAACATTCAGATCATTAGCCACAAGAAGTTGTTTTTCCAGTCACCAACATCCATGTTTTTACTTCAGCAGCCATAACATTCCTAATGTCTAAATGACTTCGCTTTCCCAGAGTGTCTGGGAAATGGTTTTGCTAATCTCAGTCCACAAACTCATTACCAAATTGAATTCCAGCATCTTTTCTAGCGTCTAGCCAGAATATCAAGTTTCAGGCACCTTTCACTACTCCTTATTTATGTAATTCTTTATTAAACCTGCGTTTTACAGCCATTTTTTACAACTTGGGCATATTAAGTTACAAGGTTCTGGATAATTGGAAAAGATTCAGCAACAGCTCCAGAGGTACCAAAGATTTGGGATGGAAGTGTAAAATAATTTACAGAGCAGTGACATCCACAATGCTGGCAGTGGAACAATTCCATGTTGATGCAATTCACGTGGCTGCTGCTGTGTGCTTTCCATTTTACACAGGAAGGTATGTTACATTCCTTCCTATTTCATGTTAGTCTAGGAATTTATTTCTAAAGAATGGCTGTTTCAGGAGTACTATCAAATTACAACAGCAAGATGACCGACACACCAGCTAAATAATCTGTATTTATGAAGTACTGCAGACATTTGAAACACTGTGCAGACATTAACTCACTAAACCTTCACCACCCTTTCCGATGCAGGCAGGGAGAAGGGAATACAGTAGAAGTACAGCCATGTCGTGGCAGCCAAAGGAGTGCACCAGGTACAAGACAACAGGGACAGGCTCTTCTCAGAGGACAAGAAAGGACAAGAGGACAATGGACCCCAGTTGCAAGAGGGCAAAGGGGAAATTACTATGAGGTGCCAGGGGATCTCTCAGTTGTTCTGAGAATCAGAACCTCTTACAGAAAGGGTGGTCACGCAGTGGAACAAGTTGCCTTGCTGTGAAACTGTCGTCCTCGGAGCTATTTAAGATTTGCCTGGAAAAGGCCCCAAGCAATAGCAACCTACTTCTAAGTTGCATTTAACTACAAAGTTTTGACTGGGCTTGGACCAGACAGCTTCCTGTGGTCCCTTCCAGCCTAGTTTATTCGATGACTTGATCTCACTTTCCACCTGACATTCAGGACTCCACAGTTTGGACATAGACAGGGAAACCGCTGCTGTGGAAAGCGGAGCCACCATTTCTGTAGCAGGCAACAGAAGCAGGGCATCGGGCTCTGCGAGGCAGAAGTCATTTCAGCAGCACACCCTGCTGAAAATTTCTTTTTCCTTTTTATTGTTTATCGTCTACTACCTTAAAGAAAGATAGTATGCACTAAAATCAATAAATATTATTACTCAAATTCGGTCTCAACAATGTTTTTCTGGAAAATGCTATGACATGCTGAGCTTTTAATAGACATCTTTGAATGATCCAGGAAGCCTGTCATATTCCACCTGAAGTTCATCAAAGTGGATGTATTTTAAGTGGAAGTATTTTAAAAAGTTGTTAACTGTTGAAAATAGACTTTTACCAATTAACTATTTGTCCTGTGCAACAGCTTTAAGTTGGGGAGTTCTGTATTTTCTTCTTGCTCCTTGTGAGTCTCATTTTGATGTAAACTTCAAAAGACTTTAAATTATCTACTGAAAGACAAACAAAAAGTGCAAGTAGCCTAAAGAATACAATCTATAACAACCCAACTAATTTCCATTTTACCATTGCATTAAAATTAACAATTCACATCAAGCATTCTTCTTACAGTTTGCAAGAAAGCTAACACCACATTTAAACTGTAAAAAAGTTTTAATCTTATCAACTAATCTTACTTACTAAACTAAGCACTTAAGGTTTCTATCACACCAATGCTTATTTAAGCCTCACAAAGAACAACAACTCCTAAATATTTAAAAATGGAAATAACACGTCACTTTTCTCATCCATCCCAGCTTCTACAAAAAATTGTAGAATTAATTTCAAGATATTTTGGGTCGTTTCATTTTGGTTCTGGCAATGTTTCATGAGTTTGCTGTGCATTTGTTCAAAAGTAACTCACAGAAAGTAAATTAAATCAAACACAGTAATGCAAATTGATAAGCTGTAGAAACACACCCCCCCTAAAAAAAAAAAAAATCTATAAATTCCCACTTACACACAGAGATGGAAATCAGAAAATTATTGCCACTTCTAATTATCATAAGCAAACAGCTGGCATGTAAAGTTGTTAGTAAGTGATCAAATGTATACACAGACCTGTTATATAAATTTATTGCAGCCTGGAAATGGGATCTCGGAATGAAGCAAGCACATAACTAATTGATTAAAACACACTTAACGTGTTTATTTCAGTTAGAACATAGACATTTCATACACTGCTGAGAGACCTGGCAGTGAAATTAACCGTGAGATGCCTGATGGTTCTTTCTTGAGCATTTTATCATTGTTCTTATTACTTGATATTTAATTACTTAATACTTCTTATTACTGTTTTTTTTCTAGTCGATGCATGAAACATGCAAAAGTTCCTTTTGCTGTAATACAGCTATATAAACAGAAGACTTTGGCTTTTCCCTGACTCCATTCCAAAGAAAAATAAAACAAACTTTCACCAGAGTGACATACATGGCTGTATTTTTTCAAAACTACATTTACTACTGACTATGTATGTGAGAAGTCAGGTCAAGTAACGTTCTCCTCATCCACTTCTCGTTCTGCCACAAAGACTCCTTTTATTTTCTCCAGCCACTTCCCAAGCTTTCTTGACGCTTGCAGCAGCATCACTAAGGAGCTGGAGGGAATATCCCAACCTGAAACATGCTCTATCACAAAAATTGGCACCGATCTGAAAACCACTCCATGAATAATTAAAAATATATAACCTGCAATTTTAAATAATCCAATTTCAAAAACATACATATTGAGCAGATTACTTAACATTGGACACTGGATGAAAAACTTACTCAAACCATTAGTATTTTAAAGACAAAACTTTAGTAGAGGTATATTTATATACAGCCCACAAATGTACAACCACCAGCTCTCCACGTTATGTGAAAAAACAAGCTCACTGACAATTACTTCCTAATATTTTAAGTCGAATAAAAGTACCCTTAAGCTTTCTTTGCACTAGGAGTGCTCATTTTGCATTAATATCATTCTATTTAGTGACGTTTTGTTTCATTTTTGCCATGAAGATGCTTCTTTAAAAACACAAAAATTGTCAGCAATTTGCTTGTGCTGTATTTTTCTTCCACTGTGAAGACAAAAAAAATAAATACATCTGATAGAGACAACATTTTCCAAAGCAACAGGAAGCCATATCCACCCTACGTAAAGCCAAGTGAAATCAGCAGAGCGATACGACGAATGACCCACTCGGTGAGTGAAGCTTTGCTATGGTGTATTATCAGTATCAAACTATTCACTTCAATGGAGTTAATCCCAATTCATGTCAATGTAATCGAGAACAGATATTGGCTTGTCTGAGTTTCCCTGACTTCACAACTCTAATGGCGTTACTTCGGGAGATTTTTCAGAATTAAACTATTTATGGATTAATCTACTACTAAAACTACCACCGTTATTTGTTGTTCACTAGATCACTGCTAACAAATTACCTGAAGCCTAGAGTTTTAAAGGTTTTTTGTATCTTTTATCTTCCTAAAAGTAAATTTTCAAAATTCCACAGATTTAGGAGCAAAACCTTTGGATTTTTTTTCCTTCATTCTTACTTTTGTAGGTTTGGGTGAATAAAATCTGGTTTGTATGTAATCCCAAGTGTACTTGAGTCCTGTTTTCATTTTGCTAGCTCTTGCAAAAACGTGCCTATATTCTAAAGCTTATAAAACAAAAAATGATGGTATGTCAACATCATTCACAGCCTAACTGCTTCAAGGCCGGCCTCACTATCTAAAGACAGAGCAAACAAACATTTTAAATTGCCATCCAACTGTAAATACAAGCCTTTCTTGGTGCAGCCTGCCAGAGCAGTTTTTACCCTGCATGTGTGTATGTATGAACGTGCACAAAACTGAACAGGAAAAGCGCTAGAAACAATACTGGGAAGATTCAACAAGCCTAGAGAGGAACATAAATCTTTTTTTTAACATCTTCTAAGTTCAGAAGTCCTACAAAACTAGAAATTACCCCATTCAGTTTCTGTTTAACCCTTGTTTCATAGTAATTTTAAAGTTAAGCGTCTAAATTAGAGTCTAATCATTAATCTGGATCCCTCAAGAAACAGTAAGGGCCCCTGAGGTTAGAAGATGCAGACCCTGGGATCAACTGCTCCAGCAGGTTCCCATATCCCTTTGTGGACTATGGTGACTGAACAACTGAAGGCGGACTGCACCTATGCCACAGGCCAGAAGAGATAATCAAACCGTCTAGTCTGACCTCCTTATACCACAGGTCCTGAATTTCACCCAGATACTGAATGTAGTATCTTGTTACCAATAATAGGGAAGCTAGTGTGTTGTATGCAGTACCGGATACTGCCAGCAAAAGAAGGAAGCCGGTTAGCTAAACAGGGAATGAAAAGCTTTATCCTTCAGGAAGAATACAATCCTGAATAAATGCTTAAAATTGGTTCAGAAGCTTTCTCTGAGACTGTAGGTAATAATCTGATTTTCCTTTAAGGAGGCTGGTTCAAGTAATACTCCTGATTTATCATGGTACAACTCAACGTGATTTTTTTTTTTTTTTTTTAAAGATTAATCAATTAACCAGATACTTGGAGTTGGATAAAGAGTGTATTAGGACTGGTTACTATGAGTTACCATTCAATTGTTTAATGATCTTAATAAAATTTATTAGAATGTGCTTAAAATTTTAGATCTACAGGTTTGTTTTTCACAAGGCACAGAAAGTACAAGTAAAATTCTGTCTTAACAAAATGTAGATGAAACTCCCAAGCAGACCACAACCGACGCACCCAGACCCAGCTCAGAGTGCCCTAGCTTTAAGAGATAGACGGCAGAGCTCCCCCATCCTGAACCCTGCTGGTCCCATGACATTCACAATTCAGACATCCCAAAAGAGCAAAATGAGGCATTTGAAGGTGCCGGTAACCGGTCCTCTCCCCGTCTCCAACAATACCTTTTACAAACTTCAGCCTCACGTTATAATGGTTCTGAGTGTTTGTTTTGAGCAGACTTGGCATTAACCATGACCTTTCCCAAAATTTCAGAGCAACCATAGAAAACTAGACTAATTTTTCCTTCAGCACAGGGATCTCGCCACATACCTGTGACCTTTTCCTGACTTCCCTACACCCTTCAGTTATGCCTCCCTGTACGTTAAGGGACGCGCGCTTTCTGTTGTGGTTGCATTTCAAACGCTGGCAAGGAGAGCATGCCGGGAGCTGCTGGCTGAGAAAAGCTCGGAAGCAAACACAGAGAGAGCTGGAGGAAGTGAGTTGGGCTCACGCATGACTTTTCCACACACTTTTGTAAAAGTTTTAGGCCAGCCCAGACAGTATGGGAACTCCCAAATGACACATGATCCATTTTCATTACCTTCACATTTCCATTGCAAATATAATTCATATTGGACTTGGGGGGGGGGAAGCACCATACAAAACCAAACAAGATGTAGCACATTTCAGACTACTCTGTTCTACAGCTCTATTATTACTCTAGAAGGAATTAATATAAAAGGTAGCCAGCATGACATCTGCATCAATATATACATGCAGCACCTATGGATTTACTCTTTAATTAAAGCAAAAACCTTTATGTCATTTGTATAGAGTGAGGTAAAGGACATTTTTCCTGCCTGTATAAGATTTGGTACACCAGTTTCCTCCCCAAAGAGCACATAATAGCTACATTTAAGTAAATCAGGTCAACATGTCCTCCTTTATTTTATGTTAAGGTAAACTAGCCTTCCTGTCTCACTCCAATTTTTCTTTATAGCTATTTAAAACCTATTATAGGTTAACATTAACATTCAGACTGCTTCCTGCACTGTCTGATTTTCGTAGATGATAAACTTAATAGCATTTAGTGACAGACAGCAACTCAGAAGCTGGGGGAAGGGGGAATTTCATCTCCAACAGCAGCCTACAACATTTATAGCAGTTTAATAACAACATCAATAAAAACGCAGATCTACTGTAAAATGCCTGCGGTGGCAATTACTCTAGTTTGTTTACTTTGGCTACAGCCACCAGAGAGCAGGATCCATTCTGCTTACCAAGCACCACCTCTTCTTCTCCAGTCAGTCATATCCCATGTCTGGACAGGGAGAAGAATAACTTGGGGTGGTGATCAGGAAAGTATAGAGGACAGATGCCGTACCGCACCTGGCACAGATCACATTTCTTTAGCACACATTTATTCCAGTGTTGTGGCAGGATGCATTAGTATTCAATGATCTGCACACAACTTATAACCTTGGAAAAGACATTACCTCACAAGGAAAAAAAATCTTGCACTGTTTTCATTTTTCAAGATTGAATTAAGCCTGTTTTGGTTAAATGTGAATATCAGTAGTTTTGAAACCTAAATCTGATGCATATGTCACTCTATACAGCCTCAAAGGTTCAATCAGTGGATGTTTAAAATCTTTCTGCTGGTAGCAAGTAGCAAAAGTCACTAGAGAGACTTACAATGATTTGTCAAGAGGTTTCTGATTCCCAAAGTTGGTACATCTTGTTCTCAGGTTTAGTGTGGCTTCTAGAGAGAGCAACTCTGCAGTTGTGCTCTGGGTTGCTTTGCTAGATGTAGAAAGGAATCCTTAAGCCATATGAAGACAGCAAAGTTCAGAACTTTTCAAGTGATTTGTTCCTTATTAAAAATATTTTTAATAACAATGGCCAGAATATTTTGCATTCATGAAGTTTTGGTAAAATGCAACTCACATTCTACATTAGAAAGTCACAGCTGGTTAGCCCTGTTTCTCTTGGAAGGTTAGAAGCAGCTTGAAGATTATTTGATGGTGGCAAGCAGTAAGTGAGCGCAACCTGATTATCTGAAAGAGGGATTAATTTTATTTTATATTTCTTTAAGTTAGAGAGCTTTGGGAACATATGAACAACTGAAGAACATAGATGGTGCTAAGATGATTCTAAGAAATTACGGACTCTGGAGTTTGCTCTGGCTGACAGTTTCCATATGGACAGGGAAAAACAGAGGACTTCCAAAAATGTCTACATGCTTCCTTGGCCAGATTTAGCCACCTTGCTTGTGCATGTAGGGAGGTGTCACAGAAAACACTGCTATCTTCTTGCAAAAGAAGTAAGCCAGACAGGTATCAATCTGTTCTCACTAATGGAGTAGCACACAGCAACCCAATCCTTTCAAATTTGACCATCTTCCTCCTAATTCAAACGGCTAACAAACACCTAGGAGTATAGATTTTCCTCCCTGTGAAACAAACCAACAAAAGGTCCTGTAGCTGTTTTAAAGTTTCCAAAAAGATCGCCAGCAAAACAAGTGCCATCAACTCCAGATATCTGTTTATCTTTACAACATGTCTTGAATGTTTTTTCCATCCCAAAGTATGAGACCTCAAGATGGGCCCATGAGATGCGAAGGGCAGAAGCTGGGCAGCCCTGGGAAGAGAGAGGTGTGAGGCTGTATGTCTAGCAGAGCTTCTCTGAGCACACAGCTAGCTATACAGCTTGTCCAACTACAACATACCTAGTTCATCTATGCCCCATGACATGAGAAAAGAATTAAATGCACACATAATGGCAGGAAAGGAGAAAGAAGTCAACTGTGCAAGTTTCATTCTCAACATGAGACTCAAAAGGTCTGAATAAAGGGTTTACAAAGGACATCAGGGAATACCAGGCTCGTGAAAATTTATGTTATCAGCAAAGACAGGTACCACATAAGCCCCTCCTGCTTCCCACCCTCAATACACACATCCATTCCAGAATACAGTGGCATCCCAGCAGACTGCAGACATTCAGGAATACAGCTGGGTCTCTTGCCTCTCTGATAACCCCTTGGAAAAAGGTATGGCCTAGCATAAACTAGAGAAAACCTTGAAATCTAGTCTAAATCAGGATCTAGGTAAGTCCCCAGCCAGCCCAAAAATATAGAGAGGCACAAATGTGCTGTAAAAGCACCTTTCCACTCCATCTCCCTTGAACTCAGCACGAACTAAGTCCCGAACCTCACAGCTGGAGGAAAATATGGTTGGTTGGAAAAGGAAGACTTAAAGTCACTTTGCAAGCCAAGCCCCGAACGCTGAGCCACAGCCGAGCGCAATACCTGAGGCACGCAGGCAGGTGGCATGTAGAGAAACGATATAAAAATGGCCACCAGGGCAGAAGCACTCTACCTGCCAGCTAATGCGAGATGACTGAATGTTGGCTGAACACGTAGCCACAGATGGTTTTACTGACTGCGACGGGCGGCCAGCATCAACCGAGATAGTCTGGCAGGGGAAACCTGGACACAGGACAAGGTAAAAAAAGGGGCAAATACTCTACTCCTTCCGAAAATAAGTTGCTGTTTTCTTTTCAAAGCTTCAGACTCTTTGGAGCTAATTAAATTTGAAGAAGGAAATGAGGAGTAAGCAAAATTCTTGGACAACGGGCTAGTTTTTTCAGCTCTGCTGGGACTGCAAGCAATGCATGAAAGGCAGTGTCAGGTACTAAAGCAAAACAGTGTGTACTTTAACAGCAACAAGAAAAGTATGAACAAGAGAGAGGATATATCTATTTTAGGAATGTAATTGTTTTATAGAAAACACACCAACCCCAGTGTTTTTCTAATCTCGTTCTTTAATACTCAGTGCTTGGTGCCACGTAAATTCCTCCAATTGGGGAAATCAAAGATTTCATCTGATAGTATAAATATTTGTTCCACACCATTTTTCAGAGTTCTTAATGTTTGTATAAATATGGCTTACTCAACACTGGTCCTGTGAAGAATTAGGGAGCTGTGCCCTTAATCACCCTGTGCAGGCCATCTGCCACACGGCTCAGAGCAAGAGGAGCTTCTGGAAGCCATTACCTAATTACCACCTCCAAACCTCGGCAGGAGCCGTCCAGGAGCTCTCCGTGGAGAGACCGACCAACTGTTACTGGTCTTTAACTGGAGACCAGTTCAGCTGTAGAGTACGATAAGTAGACCATTTTACATTTACAGAATTCATGCCCATCCAGGGAAAGACAGAGAGACAGCACTAGTTCCTCCAGGCTGACCTCTTACCTGCCTGTTAGTCTCCGAGTTATTTAACAAGTCACAAGAGCCAAAACAGCATCTTCCTTCAGAAATAAACTTACTAAAGATTGATAGTCTGTGTCTGTCGTATTCATGTTAAACAGAAATAAAAAGATATTTTACTACAGCCTTGTCATGGTTTCTGGCAAGAACTAATGCAAAATCAGTAAAGATTTTTTCACATTTCCTCTCAAAACTTGCCTGGAATTAATTCTGCCTATCCATAGATTCATCTCAAGTGCCATGCACCGACTTCAGTAACTTTTTACTGGCAATAAGAACAGAAAGCTGCCAGGCTAGATTCTTCTGTGAATGGTTCAAATGGCTTCCACCTATATCATGCCAAGCACATACTGACAAATTCACCTCCGAAGAGAAGAACTGGGACCTGAGTCTGCATTTTAAACAACTGGAATGGAATGAGGAAAATGAGTAAAACAGCTTGTGACACCTTGAAGCAGCGGCATTTCATGTGGAAAAAGATGTTACATGAAAGCAAGGACAGAGAGATGTACTTTGTAACCTGAAGCATTTGATACACCGTCACACCCAGGACATGGTAACTCTGAGATCTGAAAATATTTTTCATATTAGCAGTACAGAAACTACTATAATGGGTCTTGTCTTGTCAGAAACAAGTCTCACCACAATGAGCTCTGAGTTTCCTGAGGAACACAGCCGTGAAAGGCCTCTACACATGAAGACTGACATAACAGTTTTTCCTACAGTACTGCCAAATACTGCTTGCACATTCTCTTGCCCAGATCAAAACGCTGAACCAATCACACACAGAGGTCCAAATGAGCCAGACCGTCAGACATAACCTTATTACTGAATATAATTACAAAAGTGTTTCCCAGGAACAGGTAGGATCTGCTGAAATGAAATGGGCAACAATACAGTATTTTTCAAACTTTTCAAGAAGCCATTAAAAAAAAAAAACTAAACCCCCCCCACCAAAAAAAACCACCCCCTAAAAAAAACCCCCACAAATAAAAAAAACATGATCGGATACCAAAGCATAGCCTCATGCCCTTACCAATGATAGTTTTGTAGAAATTCTGGAGCATGCATTTCAAGAGTTCAATGGAAAAACATTACATGTGAAAACCTCGAAGATACAATCTGTTCTTTGCCTTGTACTGCCTTCTTCAAGAGTCTTTCATGACATTCAAGGGTTAAACTTGCCTGCTGAGATAGGCTGGTGTGGGTCACCACTTAAAAGTTGCTACTATACTAAGTCTGTAAAAAGATCACTGTTGTACATCCGTATATCTCATTTTTACCATGGACTTACAAGTATTGACTGTCGACTGATGATAAAGGATTCATTGTCTTCTGGTACAAATGCCACTAGGCTCCCTCCAAAATCATAAAATACATCAGATCAATTATTCCTTTCATACTTTTAGTTTCATCTCTGTATTGGGAAAAGTGCCCTGCATCAGTTCTTTCTCATGTCAAATCCTGAGTAACGCTATGCTCTTTACAAACATGGCATGCTATCTCGGTATCAACTCATACTAGACCAAGTACGCTGATATCACAGCACAATAAACAATGCAGATCTCTAATCGATACCCATTAAAGCACAGCCTGAAAAGGTGAAAAATCTCCTGTAACAAAGAATTCTCTGCTGAATGCTCAAGCAAGGTATTCTTACACCTTCTCCTACATCACACTTCTGACCTAGGTAGAACCAGTTCTGAAGTCTAGGTATTCAATACACACTGTCGGAGAAAAAGAATGCACACACAAATTAAAAGAGTAGATGCCTGTGTTAAACAGCTCAAAAATAAATAATTATTAGCTGTACCTTGACCATATATATAAACTGATCACAATTCCAAGAAGTTAAAGAGGATTACTCACTGGAAGAAAATAGAAATGTCATTAAAAGTAGTTTTAGAAAGCAACTATTTTATTTACCCACAAAAGCAGCCGTTATATTTACTTACTGATAGCTCAGAAATAAAACTAACATGGTATTTGACAGTATAAGACTAGTTATATAATGTCAGATGGAAGTTCCCCCCCTAAATTCTCTGACAGTGATGAACACCAAACACATTGAGAAGAGAATGAGACAGAAGCAGAGAGTGGTATCTCCTTGATGCTCCCTCAGACCCAGAAATCCACAACTCA
This sequence comes from Phaethon lepturus, assembly GCF_000687285.1. Classification (NCBI taxonomy): domain Eukaryota; kingdom Metazoa; phylum Chordata; class Aves; order Phaethontiformes; family Phaethontidae; genus Phaethon; species Phaethon lepturus. The sequence continues at coordinate 32,490 of NW_010552560.1, forward strand.
GACTTCCTGAAATTCATGTAATTCTGTTTTTAATAGCTCCAAGTGAGATTTTCTTTCATGGTTGCTTTATTGAAGCCATGTAAACTTCTGGCATCCGTATCATCTTCCAACCATAAGTTGCAGAATTTAAATTTCTCACTGTGTGGAGAAAATACCTAATTCAGTTTGTTTTAAATCTGCTGACTGTTAATTTCATTTGATCTTGTCAGTGATCCTTCCATCAATGATCCCTGCCTGGGGAGAAGAACATCAATGGAATTTTTGTGGAACCTACATAAGAATCAGAGGCGATAACTGCACATTTTGGATGTTAGAGGGGCTACCTGCAAATAAAATGCAACTTTCTCAGGTTATTTAACTGGTTCAGAACTCTGCCTCAGCTGATAATAGTTTAAGTATTTTATTATCTAATGTCACTTAGTGGCCCATGTGAAAAAAACCTTCTGTCCTTTTCCAAGTTTCAACTGTTAAACTACAGATTAAAAAAAAATGACCAAAAGTGTAACTGCCACTTTCATTGACCACCTCAATAGAAGAACCTATAGCTGTGTGGATCTAGGGAATCAATTATCCTTTAAAATTCTTCAATTAGAATCAATACACAACTTTGGCAAGTCACTGATAGTGACTCTGATAATAGATGGGAAAATGTAATGTCTCACAGGCTAACTGATTCAAAGAGCTATTCTCTTTAGCTCAGCTGTAAGACAAGGAAAGCAGGGCTCAAAATCAGAGTTCAGAAAGAGCCCTGAAATTAGGCTAGATGTAGTATGCTAATAAATCCCCTCTTTCTATTCAGCTGATTTTATTTACTAGTTTTCTTTATCTCTAGCTCTTTATATGACCTCTGTTACTGTGGTCACTTACAAATCTCAATAAAAGCCGGTTAGGATTTTTTTTCTACGGGGAACTCCTGCTTGTTTGCAAGCAAGGAACGTTGCAAGTGAGCTAAAATTAATGGCTAGGGCAGGGGGTCTTTACTGAAGAAGGAGCAAAGGATGCCACCTTCTCCACAAGCACAGACTGCGAGAACAGGGGCCCCCGGGAGGCCGTCTCTGGAGGCTGCCATGTCCCAGTGCTGCCCACTGACCCCTGGAGCACCCAGCTGCTCAGCAAAACCCAACAGCTTGGACACGCTCTGGACTTGAAGACAGTTTCTGTATTTTCTTACAAAGTTAGTCATTTCTCCATGTTCACCTTCTGGGAAATGGCGGGGAAAAAAAATAAATTGTTTAGTCCCAGTTCAACCAGAAATGCACACTGAATAAATTCTGACTGGTGGCCAGCTCTGATTTTTATTTAGTACATTCCAGGAGCCTCCTCCCCTTTCTTGGTGCGATATGAGGGCAGATTAGTATCAGATGGCCTTTCAGGCACACAGTGGTTTGCCCAGGGACAAACCAGGAGATCTGAACACACTCTCCCAAGTGCCAGAATAGTCCACTTACGATTTTCCCTGTCTGCTATGAGCCATTTAGGATATCGCAGTTTAATAGAGTATTACAGTTAAAAGAGAATAGACTAAATCTCCAGACCTGTAACATTTTCCTAGAAGAAGCAGACTTCTAAGAGCCATCTGCATCTCAGGTGTGAAGCAGAATTAAGTTATCAGCAGTTACAGGTATTTTGATGCTATTTTGCATATCCACCTGTTATAAATCATCTGAAAATGGAAAGGAACTTAAATGTGAAGTATGTCTACTTTTAGTGAAAGTAAATTGGATTTGCATGTGATACAACAGGCATAGGTGAAAGCCAACATCAGTGTATTACAATATCTAGTAGTCAAGCAGTTTTTCAATAATTCCATTAAAAATTTTTACTGACTAAGGCTGGGCATAGAACTGAGTAAAAGTAATAATGTTTTACTTACAAAACTGATTTAAGGTTTGAAGAATCTAAATATTTTAAAGAAATAAACTAGTAAAAAAAAAAAGCTCCAAAACACCAAACAAAACTCAGCATAAAGAACCACAAGAAAAATACAAATCAATCCCCATTCCCATAAGAGCACAACAGAGACATCTTCAGCTCTCCCACCATCTTGACTATTTCTAATGAACACAAGTGTAAAAATGAGATTATTACTGGATAATTTTAACACGATACCACTGCTCAGAGGAAGCCTCATTGATCACTTTCCAGAAGCGGTCTATGACTCGTCTCACATGTTTGCACAAATCCTGACACGGTGTCCCTAACAAATAGCATCTAAGCAGTGCTTCCTTTGCAGTAAGCTCAGTCTACATAAAAATTCCTAGCTCTCTGGAAGCAGCGCTGCCTAAAGCATCCATAGCAGCAACTGTGGTTATTGCTACTCTTCCTCTCAAGCAGGACACAAAGAATAATGGATAATAATAACTCCAATGACCTTGCTTGAAGACGACAAAAAGCAATATGCAACACCACATGTAACAGTGCCGTCTGGTGACCACTACTGAAGAAGTGAATTCCCCCATTTTCCAATTTGAAAAGTTCAAAAATTCTTCCTACACCGTTCTTGGTTTCGCCAGTCCCAGTCGCCTCAGCAGTTCTAGCTTCCAGAAGCTGCAAACCAATCTAGAAGCGATCCACCAGCCAAGCAGGTGGTTTCTCTTCCAGCCCTTAGATTTCCAGAGGGAAAAGGACACTCACATGGCTCCAAGCAAAAGAGCACTCAGCTTAAGTGCAGCACTCAGGCTTTGCTTAGAGGATCATATTAAGAAAGCAGCACAACATCATCCCAGTTATAATTTGCTCTTTCGTCAAGAGATACTACAGAAAACATGTAGAGTACACTTCAAAGTGCTTTTTAGATGAAGCATGCTCCAAAAAGGGGTAATTTTTTAGATACTATGATGATGAATTTCATACCATATGATTTACTAGTCAAAACAAGAATTCATTATCAAGATTCCTGCACAATTACCTTAGCTTACAAAATTCAAGATGTTTTATGCTTTCCTACACCATCACTGACAACAGCCATATAATAAAAACCATGCTCCCACTCCCCAGTGACTGTTTTTTCCTGTGAAATCTAAATAGAGAATATTAAATGGAAAGAAAACAACTGAAGTTATTATAAACTTAGAAAAACCTGCAGGGTAATGGGAGCAATATCTGTTGTTTTGACTACAAAATCTACTAGATTACACATTGTGTACAAGCATGAAAAAAAGACAATAAATAAAATATCAATAAATTTTTAAAAAGATGAGCTCAGTGCTGTTTTTCTTTTTCCAAAGAAAGTTTCACTTCACAAAACTGTGAGATGTGTGATCTCTCACCCATTTCATAGGGCTAGCTTTGAGTTTTTCTATTAATTAGACAGTTTCTTTGCTGTCTGTAACTTTTCTATAACTTTCTCAACAAAAGAAGAGTTAGTTCCCTGAAACAGTGACTTCAAACAAGTTTGCAAGAATCAATACTCTCCACAGAAAGTATAGACATTACTGTGCTGTCTAGGACTTCCATTTCTCAGGCCCAGCTGAGAAAAAACATACACTGGAGACTGTCAAATTTTAATCCGAGTCAAAGCATGATTGCATAGTCATCAAATATCTGAAGACATATTACAGTCACATAAGGTACACAGCTATTAAAAAAGTTCTTAATTATGTGGAATATTCCTGATACATTCATTTGATCTTATTTGTTTATCAATTTAAAAGTAAGTTGCACCAAAATGGCAATGCACAGATTGTATGTAAAGTTTAACACTAAAAGTACTTCTGAAAAACCTCTGAAATACTGAGAATTTAATTTCATTTTAAAATAGTTGCACCAAAATGTATAGCACATCCAGACTGAGCTACTTAGCTAACCACAACAGGCAAAAGGCATAAAGCAACGGAGAACTTCAATATCACCTATGGGCCCGAGAAACAGAAATGCAGTACAACATCTGGAACGATGGCCATCTTGAAACTCTGAAGCTGGGGTTTGGATAAACCCCTTATCGCAAGTAAAGGCAGATGAAAAGCATGGATCTAAACCCAGTTCAAATTCTGAACTTTTCCAAAATTGTGACATTCAGAGCTGTATTCCAGACACATACATTTTTTATGTTCAATAATCTACAAAAAAAAAGAGATGATTTTACACTAAGAAAACCTACTCTTCACGACAAAAACACAAGTGTTTCATTGTTTAGATTACAGACATGTATCACCACACTCTCTGGCTATGGCTGCACATCCTTTACTTCTCCTAATGTTTGTCCCCAATCAACTTCCACAAGCTTCCCTCCCGTCACCACCACACACACATACAGACAATCCAGTTGTCCCCTATTAAATATATATGTATTGCTATTTAAACAACATCACAAGAGAGGCCAGTCCACGCAGGCTGCCTCGACAGTACTAGGGTTCTTGTTTCCCGTCTTCTCACTTCCATGTGAAGCTTAATATGATGATGATTTCCATTTTTAGAGAGCAATTTTCTGAACTACTATTCAGATCTGAATCATCTGTATATAAAGAAGCCTTTAGCTTGGCACCAGCTATTTTCTCTGGAGCACTAGACTTTGTTCTTGCCCTAATGACTTCTCAGTCATAATTTTCCCCAGATTCTGATAATACTAAATTTAGATCACAACAGATATTTTTTATTATATTCTCTGGCATCTTTGCACCACAACCATTGCCTTATATTAGCTGCACTGAGCACCATTCCTTTATTCCCATAGCTGTTTTTCCAAGAGTGCTCTAACATCTAATTATGTGAGCTAATACACAGAAAAAAAATTAATTTTTTCAGATGCTCAGATGTTTATATAGTCATATTGTTAAATAGATTTTTATGTCCTTTCATTTACATATTTTTGAAAAGTATGTGAAATCTGATCTTTAATTACTCATTTTCATAAAAGGTTACAAACTCAGATAGAACAGATCTATATTTTAGATGGGAAAATGAGAAAAAAACCAAAATTATTTACAAGACTTTAAGCCAAAAGTCTAGAAACCTTAGGAACTTTAATAATGAAGGATTTTTAAAAATAAATGTAAACAGGTATCAAGAAAACTTCGAACTCCCCTCATATTCTCTCCTCACAGTGATTGCAGTGAGAACTTAAAACTAATTTGTCAGAGATAGGTAGTCTCAGGAAATGATCAGGCAGACTAAGCCTTTTTACCCTCAAGAGATGAGAAATTGATTTAAAAGGTCCATGCTTTGAACACAGCAGATAGGAGAGAACATTCATGTGCTGGCCAGGGTAGGAAATTACCATAAAGCTGGTTAGATGGCTTCAACAAAATTAGGTAAACCTGAAACACTTAAATGATTAGCAAAACAAAATCAACATGCATTTAGATTTTCCTCCAGCTGTTCTACAAGTTTTTTCTACTAGACTCCTCAACAGGGACAAGGTGGACACAAGATCCATCACACAGATGGTAACACAAGGTTATGTGCCCTCTCCTGCTTCATACCCAGTTGGGTTTCTTTTGTATAGAATGGGCACTGTGCACCGCAAGCTCCAGTCCTGTCCCAATTTAGACGAATGCAGAACCAGTGTTCACGCCCACAGTACAGAAAACACCTGCCTCACACATTAGAGAAAGCTGAAATTGTACCAGCAGCATCTGGCCCTGTTTGTTTTTTAATGATTTATATGTGTAATATTTTTGCAATGGTATTGCTAGATTTTCCACATGCTCTTTTATTAGCAACATCAAAGCTGATTTCCTATATGTTTCCTATAAATGCTTTGTACAGTTCACGTCCTTGGCTTTTTTCTTTATGTTTGTCTTGTGTTGTTCTCCTGATAGTAAGGCAGAGCAAAAATTATTTGAAGGGAGCAATAAAAACCTGAGTTTTTTTTAAAGTCTGATTATCATGGAAATCAGAAAACCTCAGAAAACAAAAATACTCCATATGCAAATGCAGTGACTCTCCTGAGTTTTGTCCCACATTTTGCCCTGTATTAAATTGTTAACAACTTATCAAAAGCTTAACCAAAATGTTATTTCTACCTTCTACAATTAAGTCAGACACAAAGAGCACTCAAGTCAAGGGTTCTTTTTAATATAATTCAAAAGGCTCTGAATTAGACTATAAATAATATCCTGCTTTGACTTGTTTTAGTTCTGTATTGTTTTGTACATTCGGGCTATTCAGCTGTATCTTCTTCGATAATGACAGTTGTCCTTTTCATCTTTTGGGAATGACTTACTTTTAGTCTTTCCCTCTTACCTTCTTTGTACTATGCCCCCAGCCAGTCCACCTGCCGTATCTCCTTATGGCAATAACTTCACCAATTTTACCAGTTACCTGGTTTTACACTAACACACATTTATTTTATGCTCTGTTGACCAATTTACTTTAGAAAACAGATGAAAGCGTATCTTCAGATTATTCACGGATCAGTAGTGGTATTTGCTACAAGCTGATCCTTTGCTTCTTAAAAGCTCTCCTTTTTATTACAACTATCATCTCATTAACTGAACAGCCCTTTAAAAATTATCAGCTGCAAGAGAGTTTACTTAGCTGAACTCCGAAACCACTCGTAAATACTAACATTTAAACACCCTCTTTCTGTCAAATGTCTGAGACAACTGGTTTTAGTAACTTAGTCTTTTTCATTCTAAAACAGGAGTAGCAGCACAAGGTAATAGAATGAACAGTGCATTTTTGGACTGTCCATTTTTGGAGTGGGAAAAAGACGAAAAAAAGCCAGGGGCCTCTCAAATTTCGCAAAGACTGCTTTTTGTGAATTTTGTGACAGAGTTCGTCTCTACTTATCTGCCACAGGGTGTTGGCATCTAGACGAAACTAGCTGTGTGGGCAGCCCCTGCAGAAAGCAATGAGAGAACAGCACCTTCAGATAGTGATTCATTCCAACTCTGTACATACCTATGATGCTCTTGAAAGGTTATATTCAGGTAAGATGCACTCTCCTCTTCGTTGTGTTTTTGTAACTCGCAGTCAATAATATCGCGTCTGGCACTGTAGAGTTGTTCTTTGAAATCCAGCCTACAGTAGTAAAAGAAATCAATCATGTATCCCAGTCCAAGAACCCATCTTTGCCTTCAAAACATTTCCTTCTCTCTACAAACATGCCATAATCAGCATAAAGGCTGCGTGTTCACTCCGTTTCTATGTAAATGTTTTATTCCAGTAGTTCTCAGCCCATGGAAACGCAAGTATTTCAGAATGCAGCTCAATGCTTGATAGACACAATAAATCTTCCTCTGTCTTTTCTTTTGCCAGTATTCTCATCAGAGTGTTTTTGATCAGACCTAACTCTCAGCGCTTTTATGATTTTTTTCCTGAACTGCTTTATTTCCGCTGTAATTAAGCTTTTTTCCTCTTTGAGGTTCTAAGACTCCCACCATTCAGTAAAACTGATGGTATCCACGCTTCTTGAGACTGATATTGATCTCAAGGATTTTCATTTATTTTCCAGATGTTTTTTACCAAATTGCTACCTAATCGGGCTACGTTTTTATATCCAACTAAATATTTTCTTTAACAGGAGCCATTTCAACAGGAAGCATTGGCAGGTACTTCACAATTTCTATTTTCGTCTGTAATATGTGCTGTGTTAGTCAAAATAATAAAACAATTACTCCCTTATAGCAGCAGACCTGAGGTGTCTACAGAAGCAAAAGTTCAGAAACATTCTCTTAAGAGTGTTCATTTCTTGGCAACCAGTACATTTCATGCTGTGGGACTGACTTCTATGAGATTTCAAGACTCTCAGAAAGTTGCGGGAAGAGGTGATCATTTAATAGGTGTCCAAACAACATCCTCAAGATTTGCACATAAAAAACATGATGAAATTTTACATCTCTGCCCCTTCTCAAGGTCTATGGATCCATGCAGGGGCCTGAGTCACGGACAAGCACAGAGATGGAATGTTTTAGGATATTGGTAAAGGGACCCAGTGATCTCCCTAAGTCTCATTCCATAAGCTTCTGCTGCAGAAGTGGATGATTAGTCTAAGGAGCACATCCTGTAAACAGACTGATCACTTTTAAAGGACCAGTCAGCTGGGCCTGTGGTATAGACGTAAGAACAAAGGCAACCTCACAAAAGTCAAAGGTGTATCTTTCGCTCCTGATGCGTTCTGCCTTCCCCCTCACACCCTAAGAGCAATATTTACATCAAACACAGTTTTCTTCAGACATTTTCAATAAACAATCCACCTATGATTGAAATGAATACTTAACCCATCACATCTTCCATCATTCTAGGTTCCTCTTTTTGGAAGACCTCATAGACACCTCACTAGATCTCAATACAAAAAAACCTGGTAGACAAGCAACATGTAAGGCCTTATTATGTGATTTGTACGACTTCAGATCTCAGACCACATTCTCTGATACGTTTAGCAGCTGAAGTTCTCGACTGGTGGCATTACAGCTAGCGAAACAGTATTCAACAGAACAACCACTCCGGATAACTGGGCAAAATTAGTTATTGCTGTACCTTTGTGTTCTAATGTTTAAAACGTGCTGTGATGACCAGCAACCAGTTCCTCAAATCAGGTAGTTATCGATTATCAGCACTTAGCATTGCTCATTCTGTACCTGTATCGCCTCCTAAATCTGCTACAGTAATACGAATTACTTTTCGGCTTGGTCTAAGCAGACAATGTATCTAAGATTCAGATGTCAAACAATTATGTAACACTGAACCAACATCAAATTCTGTTAAGATGGGAGGGCTGAAGAACAAAAAGACTTCAGACTTATTGGAGGCAATCCGGAAGACACAAGCCTACTTCAACAACATCAACCCTTCATTTTATCACTGTCTATGGGGCTAAAACCCACTGGTAGACCCAATGAAGTAACTGCCCCTCCAAGGATTGTTTAAGCTTAGCTATGACTACCGAAAGGTAAAGGATTACAACTCATCTGCAACTGTGACATTTTCCAGTGTGGCACAAACCTCTGGGGTCAGGAGTTTTGCCTCGGATCCAACCTCTTCTCAAATTCCTGCCATGGCTGCCCATCCCAATCCTGACTCTTCCCCTGCTTGAGCAACTAGACCTTACCGCCATCCCACCCAAATCCTGCCCCCTTCCCATATCATTTCGCTTCTGCTGCTCTCACTCATTTTTTTCCTTCATTACCTTTTGAATATTAACCAAGGAAAAATTTGACCATGGAATATTTGCACACAAGAGTACCTGTTCTACAGCATTAAGGTTTAAGAGCTTTCTTCTGACTCTTCAGTCATATAACAGTTCAAATCAAGACACACAATCTTATTTGTTATCAAACAACGATCTTGCTGGGATCCAGTATCTTAACCGTGAACACACATGAGAAAAAGCCTAAATTCCACTGTTATCCCAATTACTTGCAATTATTAACCACAGATCAGCTTTTGAGCTTCAGCCTTGCCAACAGCTACAGACAAGCCTCCGTCTGAATGTGAGCAGCTGAGAGCAGAGCTGGGTGGGAAGCAGCTGAAGTGGTTGCTGACTTGCTCCTCAGCCTGAGAAAGCAGCGCAGTCCTCTGATGCTTTCTGGCAACTGTCATGTCAGACAGCTTAAAAACCCTACTTAAAAGCTTTATTTAGTTGTACTTTTACTACCCTAAAACTGGCATGACCTTTTATTAACCTGGTGTGATGTTTACAAGACTGTTCTAGCAGATTAGTTAACAGTGTGGAGGTATGTTACAGCAGTATTTTCCCAATTATTTCTTATTTTATACCTTAGGCTATAATTTTAGTTTTATTATTAAGATATATTCCCCTTCAAAATAATTAAAAAAAATCAAAATTTGTATATCGATATTAAACACTTAAACCACAGAATTGAACCGAAAGACAAACATAATAGTAATAAAGCTGAATCCTTCACATAACGAAACATGATTTACGGGATAACGTGAATTAGAAGCGATCCATTGTGTAGGAAGAGATGTATTTTAAATGAAGACTGCCCTCAATTTCTGCATCCAAATTTTCTTTTAAATAATGTGAACAGGAAGCTGTTATCTTGTTTGAACCACCTTCAGAGATGTGAAACAGTTTTCTAGTCACCCAGCCAAGCTCTTTCAAGTGTTCCACAAAAGCAGGACTCCGGGCTCTAATCAGAGCATATGGGACATGGGTCCTGACAGCACCAGCAAAGGGGCGCAGACCCATGCTCAAGCCCTCAGCCTCTCAAGTTCTAAGAGAGTTTCCTACCTACAAGCCTATGCAGTTTCTTCTTCCAGCTGCACTTCCACTTTTACATACCTAAGTAAATGATCGGGAACTCAAATTTGTGCCTACCAAATCCCAAAACCGGACAGTAGTGTCAGATTCTGGATTTGACAAAGAATCGTACCCTGGAGCCCAGAAACTTTTCCAGCTGTAAGTTTTGTTGAAACTGGTACACTTCCGTTAAAACTTTAATTTTTGACAAATTGGCAGGTTTTGATATTAAAGTGACTTTGTCAGAAAAATTCCCAATAAGCTCGAGCTCTAATTCTGAGTAATACAGCCAAGCTTTCCAAACAACCACAAGGATTCTTCTGCTTAATCAACTGCTAACTGCTACTTAAAAGGAACAATACATGTTTAAAACCAAGAACTTGATGGAAATACTGGAACAGTGTATGTGATTCTGACATGCTTCAAAACTAGGAGATCTCGACAATGCTTTGAACACAGGGATAAGAGAGACTGGATTAAATCACTGGAGACTAAACTGGGACAAGAAAAAAAGTGAAAGATAAACATTTTCAGTGGCATGGACATCTGAATATTTTGTAGGTATGCTAATTCTCTGTCTCCACAAAAAATAAAGTCACAAATGCGTAATATACTGGGTTTTCACTGTTTTCGGAGATCTCAAGAGTAGAGAAAATGGCAGGGGTAATGTGACAGAGCTGCAGCCTCAAATAAGAAGTTTTCATGGCCTAGAAAGCCATAAAAGAGAGGCAAATACTAGATTATGATTTGGATAACTGAGAGAGCTCATTATCTTTTCATTTTGCTGATCAAAATCTTCCTGATCTACTAAATTATAAGGGATAGCATATAAAACACCTGTGCTATACCATACACAACTAATTGTAGATTCTTAAAGCAACCTTTAGGCACCCCAATGGGGCTTCAATTTACGGGTACTGCACACCTCGCGTTAGCCGCCCTGTGAGGTGCAGGCTCTCAGCCGTTTACCGTAGTAAACCCCCGTTCATGATTTTACCTACTGTATTTCCCAGGATCAAAGCCTCATCTATGCAGACCTCAATACTCTCTCCCTCGCACGTCATCAAGAATGTGTTGTATTTTCCTCTGAAACACCTCAGGTGCCAAACACAACCTAAACGGCAGTTTGAGGAAACTGTCTCAGAGGGGATGTTGAATGTGTGCAAACACGTGCTCTGTTTTTGTAAGGGCACCAGCCAGATCCCTGCTGATGCATCAAGTGCAGGAAAATAGTTGGCACCAGCCCCTAGCTCCAGAATTTATCCCCTTGTAGGTAGTGGAAAAATGTTCCATTTTTAGTTATTCAATTACATTGGGCCTATACATAAATGAAGCATTCTGTCTGTCTTGTTGTGCAAAGACCAGCAAACCTATCCACTTGGCTGGTGCTTCTTGGTACGGCGAGGCCCAGAGGCCTGAACCTTTCTGACTTATATTTTAGCCTTTACTTAAACTGAGCGGTATTTTATTATTTGGGAATCACTCAGAGGCAAAGTACCCGACAAAAGTTTAGTTAACTCGTTCTATGCCACAGAGACCTTATGAGAGTCATCTCCACTCGTTTAAGTAACACTTTCTGAAAGGTACAGTTTGTCTCAAGGAGAAACCCAGTGACAACAGGCACTCAAACTCCTTAATCCTCGTCCTTGGACCAAACAGCATGGACAACTTACTGGACTGTGTGGTGGCTCCCACAGCGGAACCCAAAATGCAGCAGGGAAAGGACAGCGAATGCCTGAATTTTGTCTTGATATGAAAGCAGAATAAAGTCCTGGGAGCTGGGAAGCACCCCGGGTTCATGAACATAGAAGATGAGCAGGAAGAAGTTTGTTCTAATTGATTGGGGGGGATGCAGCGGTCCCCCCAGAAATATGCGAAACTGAAGGATGAAGAAATTAAAAACCCAGGATCAAAGACAGCAGAGAGTACCATGGGGGAAGTAATGAAGCCCTCGAGGCAGAAAAAGAAAGAAAAAGTACAGACTGAAAGAATGAGTTTCCTACAAGAGAGAGGCAAGAGCACAGTTCAGTCAAAACTAACAGGAAAGACTAAGAGTGCTCAGACAGGATTAGGAGCCAGAGAGGTTAAAGGAAGAAATGTGCCATGGCCAGACCTCACCGTTCCATTCCAGCTTTAACACTCATGCTGGTATCTTTGGCAGCACTGTCAATTATATTTTAGTCATGCCTAGAGGCCCCAGCCATCCTGAAGCCCTTCTGCACTCATCCAATACATTTTAGAAAAATGTTTATACATATATTTGTCCTTTAAAACTTGGCTCTAATTAGACTAAACATGTTTTATTTAACTATCTTCCAGTAAAAACAAAATATATGTCTCAATACATTGGGGTTTTTCCTAAGCGCCCAGAATCTTCTACCATTCAGACGTCTCTATAATGAACTTTAATAAAAGATTAAAAGGCTACTTGGTAAATGCTTGGAACAAATATAAGCAGAGGGGAGACAATTTCCTTTTTCTTTTAAACAACGAAGCAAAGCGTGACGCCTTCCAAAAAGTAAAAGAATGTTTATGGCCTCCGTTCTTCTTCCCATAACAATCTGGATGTTAAGTAAGAAAAACTTTAGCTCATCACAGGCACATTTCTCTTCAGTATCTCATGCTGAAGAGCCACAGAAACATAGAAGTACTGACTTGTTAGGGGCCTTCTGACAGAAAGGTTGAAACAGCTGTTGTACTGGGTAACACAGAGGAGCAAGATTTAGCATATCTGGAAACACACTGTGATGTAAATAACAAAGTACATAAGAATTAGAAAACCAAAATTTGACCTTGCTCAGCTCCCTCCAAGTCACGCCAAAGTGAGGAAGAACATGTTTTCACTCGCACAGAACCAGCTACTCCAGCAGACACAACCCTGAGCAGGTTTCCACTGAAAACAATGACTTAATAGAAGATAAAGAAACCCATGGAGAGTGGAAGCATCTCCCCTCTTTCCAGGCATCATCTAGATTGCCCAGAGTGGCCATCACGGGTTCTTAGCAGCAGAACAGTAGAAAGATACTGATTAAAGAGGAAAACACAGAGGTACCTTTCCTTCACTTACCCACTATGGAGCAAAGAGGACCACATGCTCAAAATCTAGCTTTTCCCCATCTCTACAACATAATGCAGGTCACCTGTAGCATTCAAAGAAAAACAAATTAATTATGCTGAACCAGGGAAGATGATAATAAAAAAAGCAGGTATTAAATATCTGCTATCATCAATCTTAAATCTTCCTAAAAATTGAGACACATTAACGAGCAGATCATTATTTTGGCAAAATTATTCTAAATTATTATCCCATGCTTATTAAGGGTAACTCGGCATGCCTGAACTACAGATAATGATTTAAGGTTTGCAGTCAACTGAGTAGGCCTTATCACATGCCTACACTAGAAAGACTAGAATAACTTACCTCTTCTGCTTAGGCACCCTTAACCTTTGTAGTGCAACTCTAGCCAAAAAGTAGAATACGTAGCAGTAAAATTATCTGCGATTCATTACTGTGCTACGGTTTTCACCTTGGTTGCCACATCAGCATTACGCTTTTGCTCACAGGATGTGATCTGCATATTCATTTTCACTGACAGAAGTGAAGCTCGAACTGATGAGGAAATTAAGACACTATGAGTGAACTTTTCATCAAGACACATTTTCATGAGGAAACGCATGGATCTATGGAAAAATGCAGCTTTGCTTCACAGTGGATATGGCTGGTCAGCTGTACCGCAATTTTTATCATCTTTCTCTTACTTCATCCAGTACCTTCCCCCGCCTGCCCCCAGATTAAATTGCATCCAATGAAGTTTAAAAAAATCAGTTGCCAAACCACCCCTTTTCTCTTTTTCATCTTTGTGTACAAGGTCTTATATCCATGTTCAAATTATTTGGTAGCAGTCCCAAAAACTGCTACTTTCTTAAGAAACAAACCACAGCAGCGTTTTCCCCCTTTTCAGCTGGTGTAGTTAGCAGCTTTATTAGGCAGTTTCTAATGTATTTTATAGATTAAAAAATTCAAAAAAAGACAATGTACATCAAGGAATGGAAATACAGTATGGATGAAGTTTGGCCTCCGTGATGTATCTTAGATTTAAAAAAAATCACCAGGCATATGTCATTTAAATGTGACTAGCACTCTAAGTTGGAAACAAGTTTCCCTAGGAATAGCCAATGGGAGAGGGGAAAAAATGAACCCTGGCCAACAAAAAATTGGCTTTCTTAAGAACTATTAATAAGAAATCTGATGAGAAGGGCATTTGTCTGCCCAACTGGGTAAATATGAAGTATTTCCACCATTAATTTTTTCATACAGTAAATCACTAAAACATAAACCAGTATCAGAAAAATACTCTGGAGCCAACCATCTCTGGCCCCAAATTAGTTGGTAAAAATAACTTAATAATTATACCTCTTAGAAATACGTTTGTTCTAGTTCAGAACTATTTTAAAAATGCTCCAGAAAGGCAAACAGCCATACAAACAGTTTGTTGCATGAAGTGCCAGTTGAAACAAGCATGTAATAACGTTGTGGAACTACATTTCAAAAGCTTATTCAGGTGCTTATTTAAGCCCATAAAAATAGGGAAATAAAGACAGGATGACATTTCAGTCAGCTTACCATAACATTTTTCTAGTGAAATTGCATAGCAACATACTAATGATGAAAAAAAAGGCAGCAGTAAAAACAAATGCCAATGAGCTAAATGCTCCGGTGGAAAAAAAAATGCAGCTACTAATAAGGTAACATCAGCACTTTACAAAGGCGTGACAGTCTTAAAAGCAGTTTACAGCATCGAATATATGCAGTCAAAATATGATAAAGCATCTTAACTGCATTCTAAAATGAGAAAACAAAGCAGTTTATACCACATGCTGTGTGAAATTTGTATCTCGGATTGTTCTGCCAATACATAAGATTTGGAGGAAACCACGAAATTATTCATTATTCCATGAACAAGCAGACAAGACGACTATCTCAGTGTCAGAGCTTTTCATGGATGGCATAAACACTCCTCAACACATCTTGACTTAGTCACCAATTCACACTGGAATGAGACACACCATTCTGTCCAGCATGATTTCTGATCTGAAAAACAAGCTAGAAAGCAAGAACGGGGTGCTAAAAAAGGTCTTGTTTGTACCTAACTGTATGGGGTTTGTGTGGCAAGAGGGCTGCAGGGGCGGCTTCTGTGAGAAGTTGCCAGAAGCTTCCCCTGTGTCTGACAGAGCCAGCGCCAGCCGGCTCCAAGATGGACCCGCTGCTGGCCAAGGCCATCAGCAACGGTGGTAGCGCCTCTGGCTCTGGGATAACGTATTTAAGAAGGGCGGGAAAAACCCCTGTGTGGCAGCGGTGGTAGCGCCTCTGGGGTAAGAGTTAAGAAGGGGGAAAAACCCAACTGTGCAATTGCAGCCAAAATGAGTGAGAATATGTGAGACAAACAGCCCTGCAGCCCCCAGCCCAGAGCAGCAGGAGGGCCAGGAGGGCTCCAGGCGCCGGAGCAGAGGGTCGCCGGCAGCCCCCGGGGAAGCCCACGAGCAGATCTGCACCCGCACCCGGGGAGGGCCCCATGCCAGAGCAGGGGATGCCTGAAGGAGGCCGTGACCCCAAGGAGGACCTGTGCTGGAGCCGGCTCCTGGTAGGACCTGTGGACCCATGGAAAGAGGAGCCCACACTGCAGCAGGTTTGCTGGCAGGACTTGTGACACTATGGGGGACCCACACTGGAGCAGGGTGTTCCTGAAGGACGGCACTGTTGGAAGGGACCCACAGTGGAGCATTTTGTAAAGTACTGTCTCCTGTGGGAAGGACCCCATGCTGGAGCAGGAGAAGAGTGTGAGGAGTCCTCCCCATGAGGAGGAAGGAGCGGCAGAAACAACATGTGATGAACTGACCCATTCCCCATACCCCTGTGGTGCTGCCGGCAGGGAGGAGGTAGAGAAAAATTGGGAGTGAAGTTAAGCCCAGGAAGAAGGGAGGGGTGGGAGGAAGACGTTTTTAAGATTTTTGTTTAGTTCTCATTAACCTACTCTGATTTGATTAGCAATAAATTAAATTATTTTTTCCCTACGTCGAGTCTGTTTTCCTGTGATGGTAATTGCCGAGTGATCTCTGCCTGACCTTATCTCAACCCACAAGTTTTTCGTTATATTTTCTCTCCCCTGTCCAGCTGAGGAGGGGAGTGATAGAGCAGCTTTGCTGGGCACTGGCCTCCCCGCCAGGCTCAACCATCACACTAACTGAAATTCTTTCAGTGACAAAAATATCATGACAAAGTATCCCTCTCCCCATGACCCAAATCATCTGCAAGTTAATTCAGATCAGACTACACACGGAAAGGGATGCTTAAAGCAAGATCGGATGGATGATCAGGGAGAGGAGCCTGTAGGAGTATGCTGTGTGAATTTAAGTGGAAAAAAAACCCTTATGATTCTTAATATCACAAGGGGAATAAAAAAGACAATGCTATTCAAAATGCATAAAGTACCAAATCATGGCGTTTCAGTCATCTGTTTTCCATAGCTTAGTAAGTGACCCATATATTCTTTTCACACCCAAAAGTGCCACTGAAGTTACACCAGAAGGATTGTCAGATCACGATCTAGATGTTAAATGATTCACAGTTGGAAAAACGTAAGTAGAATAAGCACTTAAACATCTGAAATTTTGTTCTTCCATGCTCTCTCAAACACACAACATGCTTTTCCAAATCCACTTCCCAAACCATTCTTTACCCATTATACTATTTCCCAGGAGAAGCATCTGTTGCCTTGACTGTCAAGAAAGAAAAAAAAAATACTGCAAAGAAACCAGCGAGCGATGAAAGTTAACCGTCTTTGATGGTTACATCTCTGGACACGTGAATAGCAATATGATCTCCTTGATGCAGTTTGTTCTTTCCATGGTCTTTATAAAGTCACCTTTAGTTCATTTTTGTATCTCACTTGTATTACGTTTCAGCAGCGTCTGTTTCTTAAACTCAGTGCAAATGGATTAGCACCACTTATGTGGAGCTCACAGCAGTACCGATGTCTAGAGCGAGGCAACTTGCAACCGAAAAGGAAACTCTACCTGAAAAACTTAGCACATTTCTGAACACATAATCCCACTGTTTTCATCTAAACTATTCCTTCAAGAGAGGCACGTGATACAACTGTACTAGCAAAAAAAAATTTTGTACGTTCTTATAAACACCTGTTTGTTCTTAATCAAGAGTTTGATGCAACATTTTCCATTTAGAGCAAAAGAATATTTTACTTGTTAACCACAAAGGGAACATAGCATGTAGGAAGTATTTTATTTTCGTTCTATTAATGAATTATCACAAGCAATGGTGTGGTAAAGCTGTGCCAGTTTAGACTGATAAAATCTGCCCTTAAACTAACATTTTGAATGAAGGGACAGAAGGAATATTTAACCCGGTTAACAGCGCGGGCCCACAGAGCAGCTGAAGAGGCACATCCGACGAGATGGCAAACTGCTACACAGGAACGTACTTGTGGCTGAGGATAAAGGCAGGGAAAAGAAACTCTTAAACCAGTGTCACAAATACAGCTACCATCTTGTTATTGCACTGACAAACTGTAAGAACCACAGCCTCCAAAAACCCACTTTCATAAAATGATCCTTCTTGCAGTCCTGAATTACAGAAGGGAAGTACACACCCATATATGTCAAGGACTGTCTTACTGGTTATTTAACAGTATGGTCGCTCTGGACCTGCTGACTGAAGAAAGTCTCTCCATGCTCCTGTAAACCCTAAACAAACTGAAACATTGAAAAACAGCTTCTGGGGTTTTTTTGCATGACTGCATTAATACAGGTCATGTACTAAATCCCTCTCTCCAAGTGGTATTTGTTGAATGGCTTGAACAGAATGCCATTCAGCAACAAACTGGAACAGCTAAGGCTTGAAGGCCCACAAGTCAGTTTGAATCGTATCTGGATCTGAACCTCTCCCCATGGCAGGCAGTGGACAACAGACTGAAGCAAGACTGTCTTCAGATCAAAAGACAGGTGTCGGCGAGTCCCCACGCAACACCGATGTCTTGCCTTGGCCATGATACAGTAGAGTTTACTTGAGATAGGAATGAGGAGAACAGAAGAAAGAGGATATCTGAACAAAGAATAAAGGGGAAAAAAAGAACTTCTTCCTGCCTGCTCTGGAGGGATATAGAGAACAATTTGCCTTTGGATATAAACGGTGACAATCAAATAGGTAACTATTAGACAAAAAACACAAATATCTCAGACAGACAGCAGAGCTAAGGCCCAAGTGTTCTGTTCAAAATACTTCTAAGGACCTAAAAGATCTAAATTACAATTACAAATTACCTAAAAGGATCTTAAGCACAATACACCTGAAATGATATGCAACCCCTAGAGGAAAAAGTCACACCTCTTAATGGAAAAAAACCGCTTCGCTTTCTGCCAGCCCTCATGACATCAGTGCTAAAGGGAACAAGTACCAGCCTGTGCCACCTCCCCTTGGCAGCCATTTGTGTTCTCTCACTCCCTGAGACAGAAGTGATGACATGAAGACTAAATCTGAGTTATGGGGCAATTCAGCAAGAATACCGGTTTCTTTGAAGAAAGCGTGTAATGTGGCAAGTAGATCCTGATTTTTTTCAAGCCCCCATCTCAAGCTCACTCACTTCAGTCAAGCTTAATTCCAAGAAATAAAAACTCTGAAAACAGAGAAATTTAGTACAGAGCTACAAAGAATCCTCATTTAACATTATTTTTCTAAAGTGAACATTCAACATGTCTTCAGAAGGAAAACAGAGGATTTAAATGCTACACAAAAATCATACTTTGTGAAAACATTTAACGCTGAATAGCGTTGCTTACTCTCGTACCCTTCAAAAGACATCAATAATGAATGGATGTCATGATTCAACATCTCAAAATCTGCTCTGACTACTAATAAATCTCTAAACAGCCATGACCGTTCCCTGTTCAAGGGAACTTTAGCAAACAGGCTGTTAAATTCTACAAAAATTCAAATAAAATATGAATTGTAAATTTAAGACGGTCCTTAGTTAAAAGGGAACAGATGTATAGCTAAATGGAATTACAGATCTGGTACTGCCAAAAATTCCTCACCTCTCATCCACTTCTCTACCCACATGAAAACTTATGTTTGCAGAAGAAAAAAAAATTACAGATATTATCAGAATTTTTTTTTTTTTTTAACTTGGAAGGAATGAGTACAAGCCTGCATTTATATTATTATTTTGGTTTGCAGCAGTATCATGGTTTGCAAGTGAATCCCCTTATCATCCACATTTGCACACTTCGGTTCATTTTTTTTGAGCACTTTTGGTGAGCTTAAGCAAGCTTCCCTTCTAATGAAACCACACTGGAAAGCCCACTCTGGAAGCGGTACCGCACACGTACCCGACACAACTAGGGACACAACGGTACAAACCAAAGACTTGTTCTTTGGGAAGCTTCAGACCATAAGATGGTTAAGGAAGCGTTTTCTTGGGGATAAAGCTAAACCCTCAAAATCACATATCAGGTAAATGCAGAGGCCTCAGCATCAATTCCTTCAATGAACTTAACCGCTCCTCTTGCACCGAATTACTTGCTAATGTAGACATGGATGGACCCACCCATATCTGCTGAGAGCCCGGTAGGGTTCCTGACTTCTGACAGCAGATCCCATGAACAACAAAAGAGTTCTCGGATCTGCTATTTATCAGAGCTCTTAACGGGGATAAGAGGGAGCTAGCAAAGCAAGAGAAGGGAAAAAAACCAAACGATTAAATGATTGCACCATTTTAACTGAATACGTGATTAGATGTTGCAAATCACTGTTCTACCTCTATTTCAGGAAAGTGTCCAGATAGGACACAGGAAACACTAGAAAAAGATTGATTTCTATACGCTTACTGCTCCACACAGCTTCTTTCAGAAATGATTTAGCATAGTTTATAGATTGACTAAATCTCCACTGGAGTAGTAAGGCAGTTTCAAGGTGCAAACAACATTTTTTTCGTTGCAAAGCGAAAATAAAATATGTACATATGTATTTCACTTTCACGTTATTTGGCTGTCATATGGCTTCATGACAGTTGCAGACCACATGAACAACGTCAAGTCTCAGTCCTTTGCAGAATACATAGTAATGAAAGTGGAAACTTGTTTTCTTTTCTTCCAATCATATAGCCAACATTTGTCATCTTAGAAAAGCAAACTTTTAAAAATACTAAATACCATTTTCAAGAGTCATTTCAGTACTTGAGAGTTTATGCGATAGCACTAATGACTTCAGTTAGAATTTCCCACGAGTGATTCAAACACAATTTATCCTTAGGAAACCAAAGGGGGAAAACAGTAATTAAATGTCAAGCACCAGAAATAAATATTTGCTGAAGTCAAGGAAAAGCAATTCCATGGTAACAAAATTTATTACATAAAAAGTCAATGAAGGCTTCAACGATACACTTGCTCGAAAAAACTTTTCTCCTAACATTAAGCCACCAGATTAAGTAGAATCGTCTCAGAGTAATTCATTGGTCAAACTACACTAGGATCAAAGTCTGATAAAAGAAACATGGCGAATTACAGTAAGTCTCGGTCCCACACGGATGACACACAAAGCAGACAGTTAATCACAGACCTTTTTCTCAGCGATTTTAGTTCTACTCTTTC